>NW_026861896.1:0-32593 GCF_026571515.1 Ruditapes philippinarum | reverse complement strand
ATTGTGGCCAGACATTAAAAGTATAATAAAAGACTGAAGGTTCACATTCTCAAAAAAATAGTTTGAAGGTACATTTTCATGCCAGACTGTAACATTGTCATGCATTAAAAAGGTTTTGAAATAACTTTGCATACATGTCTATCACATAAAAATGATGTGTCACATCCAAAACCTCAAGGTGGTACATGTATGTTTGCTATGAATAGCACTTCATTTCACAAGACCAGTATTAAAGAATCTGTTTCTTTTATTCTCTTTTCTTTTCATAATAATCCTTTCTACAATACTTACAAAACCTTTTCAATGGCATTTGTCACTTTTGTGTGACAACTCTTGTTATTAGCTTGACATTTTTTCGAAAAAAAAAAAACAGCAAAAAACCAACAACAACATACCTATAATTGCTACAGTCATTGAGGGTGTACTACTGCCATTGTCAGCAGCAAACTTGAACCTTGATCATTACTTATTAAGTTGTTGGTCTCTTGTCTTCATTATACTTGGCCATAACAACCCTTGGGACTAGACCAATAGTAGATTAGACTTAAGTTGACCCATACATGTGAACTGTCCCACTTTTAGCGGGAGACTCCCACTTTCTGCAGCGATATTTTCAAAGATTTTTCTTAAAATACAGGGAATTTTCACAAATTAAAGAAATCTCCCTATTTTTGATGTCAGAACTTCCTTATTTGTTTATTGCAAATTCTAAAATCATCCTGTTTTTGAAGGAAAATCTCCCACTTGAACATCGAAAAAAGTTCACATGTATGTTGACCTTCATTTATAAATGACTTTGACCTATTACTTTTATTTTTGAATGGATTGTCATCAAACTTGGACACAACAATCTTGAAGGATATACCTTAAAGGTATTTAGACCTTGACCTTCACTCATAAATGACTTTGACCTTTAAAGTCAAAGTGTTGAAACTTTCTCTTTTTATTTGCTTTAACTGCGTATTACCTTGTTATTAATGATTAGATTGACTTCATATCAAGACACAGCATTCTTTAGAAACTCAAATTGACCTATTAATTAAAGCCGTGATAATAAGATGAGTTATATAAAGGCCATCATGGCCGTATTGTTTTATAGAAGAATACATGATTAACATTAATTTGAGACATGTGGCTTTAAACCACACATTCTTTGTATTTCTTCTATGGATGATTATAGTTGATGCATTGTTTTTATCATGGACTAAGATAGGCAATATATGTCTTTAATTGTTAAAAATATTATTTATACTCACAGATTTATTGAATAGAATTTAAGAATTTATTGTTTTGTTTTTACTTCAATGTAGGAAAATTACAGATCACATGTTCGAGTTTGAATTTGACATGAAAATTGCAACTGAGAAGATAGTATTTGGAAAGAGAATTTCATACAAATATTGCATAGGAAAGCTTGAAAAAACTGGGAAGGACCAATACACATGGGAGCATTATTTGAAAGAGAGTAACACTGGAATGGGCGCTAATAGAACTCTCACTTTGATTGAAAAATGGAATAAGATAGGTAATAGCAAATATGTTAAAAAATGTTGAATTATTTTAAAGTTTGAATGTTTTCATTTTTTCCTTTGAATATTCTTATTCAGTTTTTATTTTATCTCATAATAAAATTTTATAACTTTGAAAATGAATATTGAATTAATTTAATGTTTTACAAGGTGTTAGACATAGAAATCATGATAATTCATGATTTAAATTTGGTATAATGGGAATTTTAGTTGCAATAAATACACAAATAATTTTAATTTGTATACAAACAGATGTCTGGCATCAGTATGATGGAGTTGTGGAAAAAGAACCATCAACATGGGATAGAGTTTCAAGTTTCTTTTCCTCCTGGAGGACTGAGTTGATAAAACATGCAAAAAAAGGTGTTGATTATTTTAGCTCAAATATTCTGCAATCAGAAGATTCCAGTTACTCTGTATCCCTGGAACAACTGGAAATGTTATTTTTAGGCTTTAAAAAAGCCTATTATCACGATGGTAGATGTTGGGACTACAAGGACAATAAATTTAAGGAAGATGTAAGCAAAATTTCATTTGTATATATGGCAAGCATTTGTAGCTCAGATGAGGACTATGTGCTCAGAGTTCAGCTTTTGTGGTCGTCCATTGTCTGTTGTTATCCTTAATTACTTTAAACAACACCTCCTCCTAGACCACTTGATGTATCTTGACCAATCTCTAACCGAAATGATCTTCAGGTGGTCCTGTACAAAAGTTATAAAAATGTTTCCAGTCTGATGCATAGTAGGTCACAGGAGTTAAAAATAGACTTTAAATATGAAATCTCACTATTATAATACATATAACTAGTGATGTTCCGATTGTTGCAAGTCGCCGATTATCACTTACTGTTATGTAAAACGACAATAATCGATTCACAAAAGTTTGTTCCGCGACGTCGTCAAAAATGTTTTAATTATCAAAGGGAATTTAATTCTGAGGGTAATTTTCCTTTAGGAACACCTCGCGGATCGCAAAAAATCACTCAGAGACAATATGGAGTTGAACAGGATCAATAAGTGATGTAAAACAAAAGAAATATAATGTGATGAAAATGGTATTATTTGATATCCATTGAAAAATAAAATCTATTTCGTAAAATTATGACTATATAAGGTTAAAACTGTGTTGAAAAGTGCTAAATGAAGTTCATGTTATTAAATATAATCAAGTGCCTTGGTAAGAAATGTTACTTCCCTATTATTTTTTAACGCGACTTTATTCGAAAGTTATCGATTATGTCCCATCCGACTGAACCGATTATCGATTGGGACAAATTTCATCCGATTTCCATCACTACAAATAACTTAGATATTAGGCATGTGGCCTCACCTTGTGGTCCTCTACAAAGGCTTTATAAATCATGCACCTGGCATCAAAAAAGGCCAAGCCCTAGTGGTCTTAGTTTACATAGGCTTATATAGGAAAATACAAGGGTAAAATGCCCAATACTTTGTGACAAAGTTAATAAATGGTTGCATCCTTAAGATATTAACCATATAATGGGATATTTACTGTGGCATGCATTTTTGTCAAGCCCGCATGGTGGTGAGCTTGTCACTTTTTGTGATAGTTTGGTTTATGTGCATCTGTGTGTGCATCTGTCTGCACTACAGAATAGGGATAGGAGGCTATCTAACTGTATACAAAATAAAAGAGAACGATAGAGTTCATTCCTTAACAATAGAGGAAGGGGTCAATGGGTGTCTTTTAAACAAAAGAAAATTACAATAGAAATGACCCTTTATCTCCATTTGGTTGCTTGTCTGTTTGTGTGTCCATCCAGATTTGTCCGGTCTATATCTTGCTCACTCTTTAAAGGATGGGCTGGTGTGTTGCACACAAAAAACCCAGGTCTGCTGCTTAAAGGTCAAGGTCACACTTGGGGGTCAGCGCAAAACCTGTGTCCAGAGTGTAATGTCTACAAGCGTGGATGGATTTTATATAACTTTGGGTAAATATTCTCCAGAGTGAAAAGTTCAGGTGTCTGAGGAAAAGGTCAAGGTCACACTATTGTTTCAAAGGTCAAAAAACAAAATAAAACAATCATTTGCTAGTTAAACTTCTATTTACATTAAATGGATTTATCTGAAAACATTCATTTCAATGTTCTTCCTGCATTTGCCTTTGGAATGAATAAATTAATGCAGAGTATACAGCTCCCACTTGGCAATGACTCTTTTAATCAAAGTCCATTGACCTAGGAACTTTTTGTGTAGATGCAACTTCATGAGTTGTATGTGCAATTTCAATTTTTTTTTTTTATTAAACTTTTTGTGCATGGTCAGTAACTTAAATTGTAACATTGAAACTTGATATGTTGATGTATAATGATGGTTTCTGCCTGCTTGGTATAAAAGATTTGCCATCTCAATTGCAGATAGGTGGATCCATTCTCGATGTTATACTGGAAACTGCAGGAAGTTTACAAAACACAACTGATATTTCTGCAAATACAAGGGAAAGACAGGTTGCTCTAGCCATCGCTGCTATATTTGCTGCCAAAACGTTGGATTTGCCATTTGTTAATCTGAAGAGCTGGCAAAAAGTCTGTGAACATCTTATTATGAGACCTGATCCAGACAAGAAAACTTGCCTTGAATTGGACATTTTGGAAAAATATTTTCCTGAGAATAGGTAAAAAAGAATGTTTATTGTAAAGATGTGTAAGTCAAGCTCCTTTCGTTGTAATTTAAAATATAAAGTAACATTAATTTTGTTGATCAATATTTTGCCATAATAATTACTGCAAGGATTATCATTGATATTTTAATTCACCAGGTTCTATGATTCATGAAGACATTTTATTATACTAGATTGATCATCTGGCTTTTAATGTCAGGTTGCATAAAAAATATAAGAAATACTTTGATTATTTCATATTTAATTTTGTTTGAATGCGAATTTATTTAAATTATTCTTACAGTATGATTTAGAAAGATAAAAAACTTGAATAATGTTTTTGTGAAAATTAAATTTTACTTTCTAAAGTGTTCTCCCGTAAGAGTGGTCGTTTATTGTGGTTGACCTCTTTATGAGCCATGAAAGCTTTTCATAAACCCAATCTCCTATGCAGTGATCTCCCCTTATCAGTACAGAGATCTCTGCCATTACAAACATTTAAATATCAATATTTTGATATTTTATATTTTTTAACTTTTTAATTTATTTTTCATTATTTTGTGTACTTTTGAATTTTTTTTTATAAGATATAACGTACGTAGCTACGAAACGTTAAAAATAAATCAGAAAGAAAAAATTTTGTTAGATTTTCTATCTAATGGTCGATATTTACATTTTCTATCTAATGGTCGATATTTACGTCATGTGACTTTCATCATCATGTGACGTCTGTGAAGGCAGTGATAACAATTCTGCCAAGGGAGGTAATCACTGTGAGGAGTTTGGCTAGTATCCTCAACAATGTTGAACTGTGTTATTATTATAAGACCCTTCTAAATACTACATTTTCACTATATTGCTGTTCTCTCATATTGACCTTTCTCAAGAATATAAGTAAGAAGTATATTTTGCTTCAACCAGGAAGAAAGATATTTTAAAATTGTTTGACAATGTGACTACCCATTAATGCTGTCAAATATCAAAATAAATGACAAATATAAACCAAAAAGAACAAATTTGGTCACAATTCTCCAATAAGCTTAGTAAAAAGCCTAGTACTACTGGGATTGACCTTCATATTTTTTAAGCTAATAAACACTCCCAGTTTTGTGCATTGAGTGAAAGTTTTATTTCTCCGTGAAACAATTTCTTGCCTCTGATGGTGTTTGAACATAAAAACAAAAACAAAATTCTATTTTAGGCTACAGTTGAAGGAAGCATTCTTGTCTCTTGGCAAGTACATCTCATCCAATTCTAAGAATCCATCTTGGCTGTTTCTGATGCCATGGATTCATTTTCTGTATGAACTGTGTAGTCCATTTGATAAACCAGCTTTTGATGTAAATCACGACAAGAAAGATCCTACCTGGTGGGGCATATCACAGCTAGGGGAGCATTGTGTCAAGTATTTTAGAGGGAAGACAGATCATTGGGAAATGTAAGTCTTTTTATTGAATTTTTTAGATTATTTTAATAAAAAGGGGGCTATCCTCCTCACCTGTGCATGTATGAATATTTTGGTTAAAATTTGGCATGTACCTTCTTGTATAACATCATATCTCAACAACAAGGTCTGTAACTCTAGTAAGGATTTTAACTTATATATAGCCCTTTGGGAACTCTTTTGGTGAAATGTTGCGTGCAACATCAATTTTAAAAAGTACTAAAAGGCATGTCATGCTCCAGAAATGCCTATATTTTCTTTTGCTCATAACCTTTTTATAGACAAAAAACAACAACTTTGGATAAAATATTGTTATGCCCCTGGTAGTCAGTCGGTCTGTCAGTCTTTTACCAATTCCATATCCAGCAAGCTTAACCAAGATGGTTCTACTTGGGTGCTTTTCTGTGGCTGAAATAAACCTTTGAGGAGCTTAAGCAGCTGTTGTTTCCTCAATCCCATAACCTTGCCACACAACCTTTACAGTGACAATGTGACTACATAATCCCCTACACTTAAACAAACAAATAAATCCCATTGGTTGTTTGCTTTGCACTTTCTTCAAGGAATTGCAGTCTGTAAGGTAAGATGAGTATGGAGAGATTCTTGTATTTATTTAATTTAACAAGGAATGTGTGAATCACATGATTTTTCCTTACCATTAATTGTGCAATAGGAAATAATTGTCATACTATTGGTTTACGATGATTCAATTAATTCATGTTTAGATGATAACATGACCTCTAACTTTTGAAATCAAAGCACAGAAGGCGCTGAATTTGTTTGGGCTTCAGAATGTCAGAAAGGTGAAGTTTGTGAGATTATGAACCAATTTGTTTTTGTATAGTGTCTGCAATGCTTTTTCTAGAGTTATAAGGCTAATTGCAACAGTGATATTCAATTCAATGATAATTTTGTCTAAGGTTGCCTTATCTGGGATTGAAACCCCAGATCTCTCACTTCTGAAGCAAGCGTGTAACCATGGACAACGGGGAAGTTATAAGAAATCACCCTTACGGAATTCACTTATAAGTCACTTATAGGCTATTTTATATGTAGATTATACTTCACTTAGTCAATTTACCTATAAGTCAAGTATATGTATTTTAAATGCAAATTAGATGTAAGTGCAGTATATGTCTGGCATTTTGACATATAAGTGAAGTATAAGTTATATATAAGTCACAAATATGTGACATGTAAGTCAAAGATTTGCTCAACTTATAAGTAACATATAAGTGACTTATATGTTACTTATAAGTGACTTATATGTTACATATAAGTGACTTAATATAAGTCACTTATAAGTAACATATAAGTCACATGTAAGTCACATATATGTTGCTTGATGTCAAAAAAGCTAGAATGAAAATAAAAGTTTAGTAATTTAATTTCAAAAATGTTTATTAATTTATATTTTTAGTCATATAAATGAGCAAAATACAAAATTCAGCATACATATCCTTCAGTTCAATCATCTTACATTCACTATAACAAAAACAATATTTATTTCTAGCAGCAAGTTTTTGTAGGTACTGGTTTTCTTGGAATCAAACACTTTATTTATACAATTATTTTGCTGGAAGTCTGTCGGTGAGGAACTCAAAAATTTGTTCAAATGTTTCTGATTATTTAAACTACTATTTCTTTTATTGATGTCTGTTTCAGTCCTCTGATTCTGTTTCCTCGGAGAACTTCATGTGGCTGTGTTCACCTTTAAAGATAAAATTCATAATTAATTAAAAAAGATGTGGAATAAATTGTGTACTATTGTATATGCAGTTATATTTCATATTTTTTATATCATCAAACTATATTAGCTATTTATGCTTATGCATATACAAATATACTAAGTTACACAGTATCTCATTTCAGTTCACAAGTCACCAGTGTTGTTTAAGAATTGCTAAAAGTCTCTTATAAGAATTGATTAACTGCACTATTTGAAACAAAATTTATTATGCTTTTTTCTGGGAAATATTTAGAGCAGTAAGTATAGAGATTAAAAAATATACCTTTTCAGGCTCCATACTGCATATCATTATTCACCTGGCATCTCAAAGTAAGAACTGGTCCCAGTGTCTAGCCTGCAATGTATGTAAAATGTAATATCAGATTTCTCCATTGAAAACAACAATAAAATGATAAATGATTATGATGACCTCTTCTTATTCAGCTCATAAAACTTTTGATTGTACTATTTAGTCCTAATAATTCAAATAATTTGACTATTATATCTAGATTTAACTCAATTACGAGTATTAGTAAATCTAATGTATGAAGCTTAGAAATAAAAACAGCCTTCATCTCTCAAGTTACAAATTTTAGTTTGCTGCCATCTTACTTTGATTGTTTAATATATTATTAAACCTGTATCTGCATAATCTTCTTGTCCAAGGTGATTCTTCTTGTCATTCTTATTTACCATTACTATACTTAAACATCTTAAACAAAACAATATCTCTAAAATTCCTAAAACATCAAGTAGATTCTCTGTGATTTCCACCAGCTTGCTAACCTAAATGTTTTAGACTTACAACTGTGTACCTGGGCAGGTCCAATATTATGTAAAACAGGGTAAATCCAAAAATCAAAGCACTCATCATTTCTATCTTACAATCATTGAATGTGAAAAAAATCAAATAACTAATAGATATGTAAATTTTAAAAATCATTATACATTTTTGAAAAAGAAAATGCAATGCTCTTTTTTACAAATTCAGGATAGGAAATGTTATCTTTCCCCAAAATAATCACATGGAACAGTCTGAGTTGTCAGAAAATTAGTCAAGCACAGATGGTGGCAAAGGCAGGTGGCCAGTTTTATCATACCTCTGATCTATGTGGTGTAAAAAATCAGTGGATGTAGAAAATATATGCAATCATCAGGCATATTGGTTCCTTGATTTTATATAGATTAAAAGGGCAATATAAATGAGTTTATTTCAAGCACTGTTTTTTTTATTGTTTAAATATCTAAAATACACTAGGCCTAAATGTCTTAAAAATAACACTTGTATATTAAAAAAATACACCTCTTTTTCTTGTTAGAATATCTTACTTCAGCAATATTAGGTCTGTAAGAAGTACAGTAGGTAAAAACATATAGATTTCAATGTCTGTTTCAAGTTAGAAAAAAAAACAAGAGTAGAATTATGCCTTGGGTGACTTTTATGTGAAATATTTTTTCCTTGTGAGAAGAAATGACATGGAATTTCATTTCTGTCCATGGTAGCCTAGAAATCACTGATTGAATGCCATTTCTGTCCCAATTCCGCACAGAATCTGTGCCAAAATTTTTTACAGGTAATATACTTAATTGATAATCATTTTTCCTGTATCTTATTTAAAAAAACCCATCTGTGTTCAAAAATTAATAAGCAACATTTAAAAAAAAATCTTAATTGTTTGTGATTAAGGTCTAAGATTTTAGTATTTTAAATTCTGAGTATTTTGATACCCATTGTGTTAAAGCAAAGACTTACAAATCAACTTCAATAAATTTTATCAATTTTTCTCATGTTTTTGTACTTAGTAATTTTTTCAGCTTTGCTCAGTAATGAAAGGTCTTGCAAAAGTTCTAAGTTTTCACTTATATCTAACATAGAAACTGGTTACTTCAAACTTCACCAGTATAAGACATATATGTGACTTACATGTTGGAGAAAAATGGCCAAAAGTGACTTATATGTAGCATATACCTATAACTGACTTAGACAGGTTTTTAGGTGATTTATAAGTGACTTATATGTAACTTATAGTTCTCTTATAGGTCAAGTATAAGTTGCATATAAGAAACATATAAGTCACTTAAAGTCATTTTGGTAAGGGCAGTCTGAAGCAAACTATATTATTCTAAATTAAGGTTTGAAATCATTATTAATTTTGAGATATTTTGTTCACAGTAAACCTGTTGTTTGACACTGATGTAAATAATCATGTCCCTGTCCTAGAGTCAACATCCTTTCTTTATTTTTCAGAAAATCTAAATAACAAATGTTCATTTAGGCGATCACAATAATCTGAAGCTTTACAGAAATAGCCAAGCAATTTTCATTGATTAAAATTATATTCATCCGCATAACAAAATTATTTGAACATATTACCGGTAATTTGCGGAAATGTTAAAGAATTACACAATATTAGAAATCTTCGATCAATCAGAAACTTTTTTTTCTACCCTCTGGGGTTTAAATATTAATGCACCTTTCATTTGACAATCTACGCAGTGATCTCCCCTTAATTTTTCGTCGTTAGTATACTTATAAAGGGAAGTAACCTCTTTGAGGAATTTGTGATGGACTACTTTCGGATTTTACAAATAAGCATATCAGGATCTGAAATTTCACTACCATTATTTGTTTGGTCTGACAACACAAACAAATAAAAATCATGGAAGTACTGATCATGATTTACATGTAGGTTGCTGATTATTGAATTTTATGAATCCAAAGGGGCAAGTGTCCTTAAATCTAGATTTCATTTTACATGTCTAATCAACTTGCAGAAATGCAATACAATCAGTATAATCTTTACCTCTATTTTTAGCTTGACTATTCAATAGAGAGCAACTATGCTCACCCAGTCAGTTGGGATTGGTGTCAGCATCACACTTAAAGTTTTTGCAAGTTGGTATCTCCAAAAAGTCTGAGGGAATGAGTTGAATGTTTATACTCTCACTAGAGAGGATAATAGGATTTCACTTTTTAAGGCAAATATAACTATTATATAGAATTTGACATAATTATGACCTTTGATCATAGAAAATTCTAATTATCCGGGCCCATGTTTTACTAACAAACACCAATAATAGTAGAGCATACTAACCTACTAACAGCTCTTGTTATGTATCATTTCAGACCAATAGAAAAGACCCTGGATGTCTTGGAACCAATGTTTGAAATGGACTATTTGTTACCACGATCATTTGTCACTGCAGTTAGACTGAGAGAACTTGATTCAGTAATAGCTTTAGGCAAAATACCGACAGAAATTATCCTAGCAAACTTGTTCTTTCACATAAAAGACACAAGGCCAAGTTGGAAAATACATGATTACATCTACAGAACATACAGCTTTGGAGACATCACTTCTGATGAAAGAGTAAGCTGCTTTTTTTTTGCATGTGTAGAAGAACTAGTTTAGAATAAGTACTTTTGAACTATTCAATAACTTTATGGGAACCATAATTACCAATAGGAGATGCGCATATTGTTGCCTTGGTCCTGTAAGACCCTTAATCACAGAGTTATTGCCCTTGATTAGTTATGCAGTATGCATTTAGAGCAATAATAGTTTTTGTGCTATTTCTCTGCAGGAATTCAACAAAACTTTATGGGAACTATCAATACAAGACGAGGTGCACATATCATCACCTTGTTCCAATCAGACCCTTTAACACAGACTTATGGCCCTTGATTAGTTATGTAGTATATAGAGCAATATTGCTATTTCTTTGCAACTGCTGGATTTATTTCAACAAAACTTTATGGGAAAGGCAATTTGCATCTCATTGGCATGTCCAGATAATACTATTTAACACAGAGTTATGGCCTTTGTTTTTGCCTTAATTTTTTATTATGACTAAAGAATATTACTGTTTATGCCATGATAAATATATATATATAAAGTATTTTGTCTCCAGTTGTTGTGTAAGTAATTACCAGTAATCACCAGGGGATATAAACAAATTTGCTTGTTATTGTTAACATTGATGAATTTAGACTTTGTTGATTTGATTTTTCAAAAATCAATAATCCATAAGGGGGATCAGGAGACAAGATTGATAAAAGATTTTTTTTTCATATTTCAGCTTGTAGAGAAAAGTATGAAGACTCTTTTAGAGCACCTTGAAAAGTCACCAAAGCAAAGGTATAAAGTTTGTTTACTTCCTTTTCTTTATGATATAGTAAAGTGCAAAGAAATTAGCTTATATGATATTGTTCATCATTTTCCACATTTTCTTTAAACAACATCTGGCCCAAAAAGTGAATTATTTAATCAAATTTCACAGGAATGAATTATTTTGGTAGTCCTGTACCAAATTAAGTCATGCCTCTGAGTTCAAATTAGCCCCAACCTGAGGGTTTCTTATTTAACATGGTCTTAAAATTTTTATTCACTTATACCGGCAGGTAAGTCCTGCCAAACACTTTGGCAGAAATATGCCCCCAGTTCTGTTTTGCTGTTTTTCAGTGACAAATTAAATATTCATCAAGAGAAGATGCAGACATTCTTTTCATCACAAGTTTTCCTGGAGTGCACAAAAACAAATCGTGTTAATCCATTTTCAAGTTCTATTGGGATTATGTTGCACTGTTTGTCATCCTATGAAGAAAGAGAAGATAAGAAAACAATAAGCCAGAAAAAATATGCTTTAGGGATAATGCAACCATGTGTCCCTGAAGTCTTTAAATGGATGGAAAACTGGAATTGGAACTGGATGCAATACATGGAAGACATTCTCAAGGTCAATGGATAAGTAAACTATTTAGATTATATAGATCAAATCCTTACATTTAAATCTGATTATACTTTCTTTGATAGATTTGTAGCTAAAACTGAACAACTTCAAATAAAGTAGTTAAATTTATTGACATTTAAATAGTAAGATCAAGCCGGAAGTAAACCGTCAAATAATTTCATCATGAATTACACTTTGCATGTTAATAAGGTTTGAATACAAGCATGTAGGATGCTGAACCTTCTGAAGTATTGTATGAAAGTCTGTAAATTTTCGTCAAATAAAATTTAAACCATTCATATCTTAAATTCAGTATTGGAGTATGGCATATGCACCAGACAGCATCAAATCTCAATCATTATGTGAGGAATGGAACAAACAAATTACCAAAGCCCTTTGGGATAAACTACAAACAAAGGTAAGAGTTCAACATGGTTCAACTTTCACTATGAAAAAAAAAGTTTTCCAAACAAATTATAGGTTAGAAATTTGAAGAACTTTGTTTGCCATTGACAATATTAGGGATGTGTTTTGAATCTAATTGCTTGAAAAGTCCAGCTATTTTCTTAGCAAAATTCATAGGTCAATTAAAATAATGACATTTTTTCTTTGCAAACTTTTATGTTAAATGGAAAGCCTTTTTTTTATTCTCTATGTCATATTTTATCATTCTTACTTTTGTTAGTCATTTGAAGTTTAAAAGATGTACAATGTGTTTGTAAGGATGTACTTACTATTAATTATGCTAATTTAAGAAAAAAGATACTCAAACCATTATACTGTTAAATAATCGTCGTATACTTTAACTGTAATCTGATTTACGGTGAACTTCTATCAATCTCATTAAAGTTAAGATACCACCGGGGTATATTTTTCACACGTCATTTCACGCTGATAAAAAAATGCATACCTTTCTATTGTTGCGCATTATATTTGTTTGCATGCAAAAAGTATAATTATTTGTAATTACAATACAGTTTTGCGGTGACTGCCATAAACAAATGCGAATGTGTACATGCAAATAAAATAGGTAAAGTGACCAAGACTTTGATAAGACGAGTTGCAGAATTTAAAGCACGTTTTTGTCCAAAGGATGTGCCGCAGAAATAAAGTCAGCAGAAATAAAAATATGCCAAAATTTAGAAAATTTGGAGCCGGCAGAAAAAAACACCTATACGGTATACAAAAATGTCTTCTGGTGTCCTTGCCCATTCAGTATGACTTGTTAGTATGGATGAGTCTTAATATTTAACAACAAATTAAAAATCAGCACAAACTTTTATATTACATGTTATGTAATTCCTGGATGAATTTTATATATTTACAGGTGTGTCATGAAAGTTATAGTATGACCAATTTTATCCAGTTGTATTGTCAGAAAATTGACACATTCAACCCTGCAATGCAAGACTGTTTGACTAAAGCTGCTTTCAAGGTTAGTGAACAATTAGTCTCATCTTGCCTTATATAAATTTCTTTTCTTAAAATCATGTTCCTTATAATATTTTAAAAAATGTTCAAGATATAGAGGATATTTAATGCGTGTTAGTTAAATACTGAATTTATTGAACAAGTCGAATAAAATTATTTTATGCGAGTCCCTGGCGAGCATAATATAATTTTATTCAAAGAGTTCAATAAATTCAGTAATGAACTTACATGAATTTAATATTCTATTTATCATATACTTAAAATAAAGAACGTTTGAAGTGAAGAGAACCATATTCCATTGATGCATCTATAGTATATAACACATTAAGCGCATTGTGACGCTATTTTTATATAACACAAATAATATATGCACAGCTGTGCAATACCATTTTTACGGAGTCGCAAAAGCACGGGCATGTGATAAACCAGTGTAAAATCTGATATGTCAGATAAAAGTCATATAACAAGTCTTTAGAAAATGTTAAATGGACCTCTGGTTGAGCAACATTTAAGTATGCTTGCTTATCATGATTTGAAGCAGTTGTAAGACAAAGGGAACTTTTCTGGAAGCTAAATTGTTGGAATAATGACCCTTTTTAACTTAAGATATTTATAAAAATTGGTTATTGATGGTCATTGCCATTTAAACTGCATGTGGTGCTTTTGTTTGATTTATCAGATATTTGAAGTAGTGCTCGCATGTATCAATGCTTTATCTTTAGCTTATAATACGTGTTTGTTTACATTTCAATTTTAGGCAATTGAAAAAGGTTATGCAGTAGATTATGGTAGATTCAATGATGCAGAAATTCGCCGATTTGGAGATCTTATATCTGATCTCTTCCTGAAAGAATGGAATAAGAGTGTCAAGGATAATAGTAGGGATACTCAGCAAGAGATACTTCAACATTTTCTGAAATGGCCACCATTCACACAGTTTGTGAAAATATATTGTGAGCAACTTATATTTTAATTATACTAAAGTCAGTATTAGCTTTAAAATGTGGTAGTAGATATGTTAGATTTCTAGGGAAGATATCTCTTTGTAATATCGCGGCTTGTAAAACACTTCATAGCTTTTGATGTTTATTGTTAGTTTTGTGTCTTTGTTACCTTTGTCATCAGAGCTGTATTGAAGAAAATGTAATTTTATTTCTTTTAAAGGTAGATAAATGTATCATTTTTGCCTACATGTATTTCTTTTGTCTATATCTTAGCTCGAGATCAAGAAAAGATGAAACTTTTATCTTGTGATTGTGCTGAGAGACTTGTGCAAGCTGTGTCTGTAATACAGAGCTGTGTGGCATCCCTTCTACAGGGAGATATTACCGTTGGTAACCTTGAAGATATACAAACAAAAGACCTGAATTTTCCTGAGATCTCAGACTTGGTAAAGCTCAATGAACAACATACAAAAGACTTTATAAAGAAGGCAATAGAGGTCAGGAAAATGGAAATGGAGGCATTTAGTAGACAGTCTGGGCTGATGACATCTCTGACTTCACTTTGTCAGTATATCAGAAATGGTAAAAATATATTCTCCACCCTTTTGTGAAGTTGATTAGATTAAAATTCTGAATAGCTGTCTTGGTTATATTGAGCTTGTCTTAAATTTAATTTTATTTTCATTGATTACTTTTGACTTGTGTTAAAGCTATTTTCGTATGTTCTGAGCATAATTGTTTCAAAATAATAAAAAAGAAAATATCACATAAATCAGGTTTATGGTTTATCCTTTCTAAAATATAGTCTAAAATATCCAATCACCAATAAAGGTCAAAACTGATGGATCTATTTCCTTTAATCACTACAATGATAACTGCATATTACAACTTTAATATCTTTTGTTGTTAAACTGTACTGTTGCATTGTATTTATAGTGGATAGGAGTTCAGTCGATGCCACGCTGAAAAAGCAGGAAAACCTGAAAGTTCACAAAGTGAATGAGTTTTGTATAGCAGCAGATGTGAGTAAAGTTGAAGATTTGGAAACATTTCAGCCTGCTCTCTGTGCATTTAAAGTTTCTCAGACTGTGATTGACATACTGCCACAACTACAGGCATGCAGTGAAAGCAGCACTTTTATGAGGTTTTGGATTGATGAATGTCAGAGTATGGACGACAACTCACCAGAGTTAAATGAAATAGTGCCTTGTGTTTGGACAACTGTCAAAAATAGGTATGTATTCTAAATAGTCACATAAACAGTCAAAGTGTGCCAAGTTCAGATTAAGATGAGTGCAGCCGTCCATTAGACCACCTTTAAAAAATATAGGGACTTTATTTAGACGTGCAGAGTATATCATAAAAAATAATAAATTGTGCTCTTTGCAATGTTTTTATGGATGTGCTTCATACCATGTATTTAGGCCTCTGCAGCAGAATTTAAAGATTGCCACATTTTTTTTTAGCCCACCTGTCACAAAGTGACATGGTGAGCTTTGTCATCACTTTTCGTCCGGCGTCCATCCATCGTATGTCCGCCGTCCGTAATTTTTTACTTTAAATGACATCTCCTCATAAACCGCTAAGCCAATTTCATCCAAACTTCACAGGAATGGTCCTTTGGTGGTCACCTTTAAAATTTTTTTAAAGAATTTAATTCCATGCAGAACTCTGGTTGCCATGGTAACCGAAAGAAAAAACTTAAAATATCTTCTTTTAAAAAACCCGAGGTGGTAGAGCTTAGATATTTGGCATGAAACATCTTCTAATGTGTGTCTGTCAGGTTTGTTCAAACAAAAGCCCTGGGGTCAAAATTGGCCCAGCCCCATTGCTTTTCCTTATATATATTAAAAACTTAAAACATCTTCTTTTAAAAAAACCGAAAGAGCTAAGGCTTAAATTTTTGGCATTAAACATTGTCTGATGAGTGTCTACCAAGTTTGTTCAAAAAAAGGCCTGGGACCAAAATTGGCCCCTCCCGGGGGTCATTGATTTTCCTTATATGTATATAGTAAAAACTTTAAAAAACTTCTTATAAAAAACCGAAAGAGCTAGAGCTTAAATATTTGGCATGAAACATCTTCTAGTGAGTGTCTATCATGTTTGTTCAAATAAAAGCCCTGGGGTCAAAATTAGCCCCACCCAGGGGGTCATTGATTTTCCTTCTATGTATAAAGTAAAAACTTAAAAAAAAATTCTTTTAAAAAAACCCAGAGTTAGAGCTTAGATATTAAGCATGAAACATCTTCTAGTGAGTTTCTACCAAATTTGTTCAAATTAAAGCCCCAGGTTTAAATTGGCCCCGCCCCGGGGTACTGATTCTCCTTATATATGTCTATACTAAAAACTTTAAAAGTCTTCATTAAAACACCCCAAAGAGCTATAACTTAGATGTTTATCATGAAACATCTTCTAATGGGTGTCTACCAAGTTGGTTAAAAAAAGCCCCTGGGTTTAAATTAGCCCCAAGGGCCTATATACAGGTGAGCAATTTCAGGGCCAACATGGCCCTCTTGTTTTGTGTCTGTTAGTAAAAAAACTTGAACCTGAACATGGAATAAATTCTTGCAGCCAGAGCATTATAGAGGTCAAAGATAAAGGTCACCAGGATCAAGGCCTCCCCCTCTCCCCAGTCTTAATTTGAAAAATAAATAAACATAAAGTGGTTTTAGAAAACTATGTTTGTCATATTATTGAAAATAACTGCTATTATTTTGATAGGTGGGATACAGTTTCTAACAAGCTACAGAGTGGTGAAATAAAGTTCAGAGATATAGAGAAAATTCTTGGCAACAGATACCAAAAGGATTATGACAATATGATAGTTGAATTGAAAACATTTGGACTAAGTGTCAAATGTATACATAAGCGGGTTGACCAGTTAAAGAAGTACCGACATCTAGGAGATTGTGTGAAAGGAGCAAAAACCATTCTGAAATTTGCTAATGACTACAACCTAAAGGGAGATTTTAAAGAAATTAGAATTATTGCAAATGTGAGTATTTGGGTTTTTTTTGTACAACTTCAGTTCCTATTCTTATTGTACATTGCAGGTAATACCGACTGTTGTAATTGTGCTTATTACATGATTTAATATGCCACCCAAAATGTTTGAAAGACATATTGTTTTGCCTTCCCCATCTATCCATTTGTGTGTTCACATTAAGTTTGTCAGGCTTTCACAAGTCAAACAGTTCACAAGATTTTGACTGAACTTCACAGGAGTGATCACTACCAACCCAAGTTGTGCATATCATTTGCATAAGGCTTTCCTGCAGTAAATGGTCACCAGAGCAAAAAATAGAAAATTCTGGTATGGCTTTCACAGGGGGTATTTTGACAAAACATATACAGATGTGATCAGTACCAAGGTTAATATCCCAGGAACATTCTGCTTCGATGCACAAGGCTTTGCTGCAGAGGTAAAAATGGAAAAATCTTGTCTGGCTTTCACAGGTCAAACTGCTGGCGAGAATATATGCCTCTTTGTACACACAGGAGAGACATGTTTTTGTGACAAAACCCCTAGTAAACAGTAGGTAAATTCTATTATTTACTTAGAACCGGTACTTTAATAATATTATACATGTAGCATAAAATCGGCTATTTTTCCCTCTTTTGCCCATGTTATAACGGGACCAAAACCATGTGTTAACATAGTCACGCGCTCTTGTTATAGCCTGGTTTCACCTATGCGCAATACATACAGGGCCCAGTAAACAAACAAACAAAAAATGACGATTTGGCCTGTTTGCCGAAGAGCCATGCGCTCTTGTTAAATTGAAATTTATTGATTCGAGGGCCTCAGTTGCATATTCCAGTAACTATGCCTGAAAAACGGCGTATAGACATCGGTGCTAATCTTGGTTGTCGCCCTTTCTAAGAAACGGACGGTTGTCAATGTAAACAAATACAGTAGAATCTAACTATCATTCAGTTTAACACTCCGATTAACTTACAAAACTAGATAACACAAACTTAATATGAGAAAATGTTTTTTATTTATGTTAGTGTTGATAAATGCTCTTTATATTTCTTTGAGAGAATAATGCTTAGTGCCTGATTTTTTTATAAACTTGTTGCTTGAAAAAAAAACCGATTCTGATGTCACTGACCTTTTTTCTACCGTCAATCTGAAATCATTCTAAGAATATCTGAGGGTCATGTTTTGTCTTGGGTAGAGGGTAGAGTAATGTAACATTTTTTTTCTTGAGATAATAATTCTCCAAAGGCCAAGCTTTGTTAAATCAATTAAAATTCAAAATTTCGTTCGGTTCCGAGAATTTTCCAAGTTGTTGGCCCCGGAAAAATGAAACGCATACGTAAAACATAGAATTGGATAAATACCGTCCAAGCACAAGAATTTAATGTAATTGTGTTTTGTATAAACTATACATCACGAATCTGTTTGAAAATTTTATGCTATAATAGCGTCAACGCACGTTTATTTCGTGTTATAAAGTCTGCAGAGTCCCTCGGAACTGTTGGAGCCCTCGCCCTACCGGGCTCGGGCACCAACTGTTCCTCGGGACTCTGCAGACGTTATAACACGGAAAAACGTGCGTTAACCCTATAGAATTGTGCAGGCAACAGTACAGAGCTAGATCAGATACACTACATACTAGTAACATATGTCTCATGCTTCTCTCCCAATACTACCAATGTAGGGTTTATTGTGTACTAACAAAAAAAAACTTTGTAATACACAGCATGGTGAAAATGATCTGGAGATGAGATCATTTGATGAGAGTGTGATGAATGCCTGTGATTTCCTCAAGGACCTTACACCACAGAGGGAGAAATGCCTGAACATGTTTGTTCAATGCAGACCTTTAGTTCAGTGGTTGAAAGAATCAATGAAGAAAGGTAAGATTGTTTATATTGCAATTTATTTAGTCAACAAAAACAGTTAAAATTGTCAAATGAACAAAGGAAGTAAATTTCAGATATGTTTTGACTACAATGTATATGTTTCATGTGGGTTGTCCCAATACCCAGTGACAAGAGTGTTTAAAAGTTTAACAGAAGAGATATGAATAAGATATTTTAATATGTTATAAACTCATACAATTGAAACATTTTCACAAATTAAGACAGAAAAATATCAACAAACATCAAAATGATGACATAAATACCATGGCAACTGTGTGAAATCGTGGTGTACGTCCAACGTCAAAGACCATGTTAAACCTGCATTTTGGGCCTTTTAAAAAGTACTCTCTGTGGCGTTCAACAGATAAACTGTTGGTTTATCGTTAATTGTCAATAACAAACTTAATCCATGTGCTTGTTAGTCTTTGTTGAATGTTTGGGTGACTGAACATTAATTTCTCTCTAGTATCGTACTTCCGATCTTGTTAAACCTGCTCTAGCTGTTGGAAATAGGCGATGGAGATTGGTCTTCCTGTTTGTTGTTTTCATATTTTTACATTTTGTAATGCAGAATTCTGCTATCATTCATGTCATTTGTCATGTCGGAGTATGTTGCTAAACTGTTCTATTTAGTGTATTAATTTTAAAGTCTTAATAATTGTCATACTTATAGTACTCATAGAATCGGATAACTGTTCGCAGCGCGGCATGTTCTTTGGACCACATCATTTTAACTTTGATGTTTTCATTTGTCTTTTTCTCATTTGTTTCTTAAGTTATTAAACTGAATTTCCTGGGATGACGTTATCATATTAGCAGAGGAAGTTTACATTATAGCGCAAACACAATCAGATATTTGGAATACACGTTATTTATTAAAAACCTATTTATAACAAAACGCAGATTGTTTGATGTGCGCCGGGAACTCAGGCCTATGTCATTAATATTTAGAATTTTCAAGTAACTTGAGTACATATTTGTAAATGAGTGAATGTAATGTAAAATAATAAATTTATGGGTTAAATGTGTGAATTATTATATATTGGCGGTAAAAACCAACCGTCTATAAGATTGGTCAGGGACTTTTATGACAACCCTCGTATATATGTATATGTGTTTAAAAATTTGCACATAATGATTTTTGTATCTATGACATTCTGTGATTTAATTATTTTTTTTCATAATTATAGCTGGATTAAAAGAGCTGAAGGTATTTGTTGACCTGGCATTTATGTCAGCTGGTGATGAACCAATCAACATTGCTCGTGTTCAGTGTCTCCACTCAGCTGTGACAGGATATGCCCCGCTTATATTTGATCTGGATGAGAGTTCTGGATACAAGGAACTCTTGAATCTTTGTGCTGTTGTTTGGAAAGAACTTGAGGCAAATCCTAAGCTTCCAGATAAACTAGTATGTCATAATTTGTTGATTTTTTTCTCTAAATTTTGTAATGAACAGTTCGAAAAATGGAAACTGGATAAGTTAATTTAAGAAATTCAGAATGTTGAGAGTTGGAATTATCCAGTACTTGTGTCAAATAGAGAAACATGGTTATGAATCCTTCTATGCCTAAAACCCAAAGACCTAGGGTTTAGATGCAAATCCATTAACCACTAGGCCACACCAATCCCCTTGATCGTGGTATTTGAGATTTGCTTTCGAATATTTCATTTGCATATACATATATACTGTTCTCCTTTAAATTCACGGTACTTAGCGCTTTGAAACCATTAAAAAAAAAAAAAAATGAAACTTGTGGTACAAAAATTGTCATAAGCTTTAACATATAGGTATTTTCTGCTGTATGGCACAAGGAAACAAACAATATATTCAGTCAGTCAATTTTAATGGACCAAACTTAGACCATATGTCAGCCATTTTGAAAACAGTATGTCATTTAAATCGCGGTAATGGTGTTACATTTCAGTTCTTCAAGTTTCCTTTAAAATTTTTACATGTTATTTTGCTTGATTTTAAATATTAAAATTATCCTTACTTTGTAACTCAAAATTTATTTCTTCAACAATCAAGAACATTGATGATTGTTTCAGACATATGCACAAATTTAATGGACTATTATTGCTTTTTGTAGAAATTTGAAAAATGTTGTTTTGTTTTAAGTAAAAAAATCTAGAGATTTAAAATATTTTGCACAAAACTTTGTGTTGCATAGGGGTATGAATAAAATATGTCAATTCTGACCAATTTTTTAACACTGGTCACATGAAAATATGCCATTGCCGTGAAATAAGTGATGACACGGAATTAGTGATGTTGAGTATAGTGTATCATTTTATATATAAGTTGAATAAAATGTAAATTACTTGTCTTAATTATACAGAGAGACACAAATAGACAGATACAATGGCTTAAAGAAATCAAGAAAGCTCACGGTTCAGTGGAGGTTACCTCCCTCATGCAGGCTGAAGCTATTAATGCTAATGGAATATTTACAGTGGGTAAAAATGCTTGGAAGAAAGATGCTGATGCTCATAAGATGGATGAAACTTTACTGGTATGGTTACATTTTTAGCTCGACTTTTCTATGAAAAGGGGAGCTATCCTACTCGCCCCGGCGTCGGCGTCGGCGTTGGGGTCACACCTTGGTTAAGTTTTTCGTACCACCCCACTTTATTTCAGAAGTATTACAAGTATGGCTTTGAAACTTACCATACTTGTTCACCATCATAACCTCCATCTACAGACAAGAGTACATAACTCTGTCAAGGTTTTTGACAGAATTATGGCCCTTTTTTTACTTAGAAAGTGTATTGAGCTTGGTTAAGTTTTTTGTACCACCTCACTTTATTTCAAAACCATTGGAGGTATTGCTTTGAAACTGACCATACTTGTTTACCATCACGACCTTCATCAACAGACAAGAGGACATAACTCTGTCAAGGTTTTTGACAGAATTATGCCCCTTTTTGACTTAGAAAATACATTGAATATGGGTAAAATCCACTTATTGCCTTAACCCTTTGAGATATTGCTTTGAAACTTTTAATGCTATTTTCACATCATTACCCCCATCTGTACGCAAGAGAAGGTAACTCTGTCAAGGATTTGTTTTAAAAATTAAGGCCTTTTATCGACTTAGAATCTTGGTTAAGTTTTTAGTACCAGTCCACTTTTTGACTGAACTGTTTGAGATATTAATTTGAAAGTTGGAATACTTGTTTACAATCATGATTCCAAACATGTCCAGGAGAAGGTAATTCTGTCAAAGATTTTATTTGAATTATGGCCCTTAACTGTCAATGTTTTGTATTATAGGCAAGCACTAAAAAAACTTAAAAAAATCTAAAAAAAATTCATTCCTATCCACTTGTTCACTTTACCATAAATTATGTCATATAAACATTGCTGTAATTTTCAAGGGTATCAAACAACTAGTTCACTTTAAAAATACAGAGATCTTGTATTGCCTTTTACTGCAAAAAAAACTTTTTTTATTGGCAAGCAATAAAAAAGTCGAGCGCGCTGTCTTACGGACAGCTCTTGTTAGCTCACCTGTCACAAAGTGACACGGTGAGCTTCTCACCTGTCACAAAGTGACACGGTGAGCTTTTGTGATCGCTTTTCGTCCGGCGTCCGTCCGGCGTCGGTCCGTCCGTTAACTTTTACTTCAAATGACATCTCTCATAAACCACTAAGCCAATTTCATCCAAACTTCACAGGAATGTTCCTTTGGTGGTCACCTTTAAAAAAAAAAAATTTGTTCAAAGAATTTAATTCCATTGCAGAACTCTTGGTTGCCATAGCAACCGAAAGAAAAAACTTTAAAATATCTTCTTTAAAAAAACCATAAGAGCTACAGCTTAGATATTTGCGCATGAAACATCTTCTAGTGAGTGTCTACCAAGTTTGTTCAAATAAAAGCCCTGGGGTCAAAATTGGCCCCGCCCCGGGGGGTCATTGATTTTCCCTATATGCATATAGTAAAAACTTAAAAAATTTTCTTTTAAAGAACTCAAAGAGCTATGGCTAAGATATTGAGCATGAAACATGTTCTAATAGGTGTCTACCAAGTTTGTTCAAATAAAAGCCCTGGGGTCAAAATTGGCCCGGCCCCGGGGGTTCATTGATTTTCCCTATATGCATATAGTAAAAACTAAAAAAAGCTTCTTTTAAAGAACCAAAAGAGTTAGAGCTAAGATATTTAGCATGAAACATGTTCTAATAAGTGTCTACCAAGTTTGTTCAAATAAAAGCCCTGGGGTCAAAATTGGCCCCCCCCCGGGGGGTCATTGATTTTCCCTATATGCATATAGTAAAAACTTAAAAAATCTTCTTTTTTAAAGAACTAAAGAGCTATGGCTAAAGATATTTAGCATCAAACATGTTTCTAATAGGTGTCTACCAAAATTTGTTCAAATTAAAAGCCTGGGTCAAAATTGGCCCTGCCCCGGGGATATTGATTTTCCTTTATATGTGTATAGCAAAACTTAAAAAAAGCTTCTTTGAAAAAAAAAAACAAATAGCTTAGAGTTTAGATATTAAGCATGAAACATCTTCTAGTAAAGTGGCTACAAAGTTTTTTTTAAAATAAGAAGCCCTGGGGTCAAAAACTGGCCCGGCCCCAGGGGTGTCATTGTTTTTAACTATATGTGTATAGTAAAAACTTTAAAAAAAATCTTCTTTTAAAAAGCCCAATGAGCAAGAGCTTAGATGTTTAGCATGAAACATCTTCATATGGGTGTCTACCAAGTTTGTGCAAATAAAAGTCCTTGGGTTAAATTGGCCCTGCAACGTTGGGGGGTTTGGGGGCCTATATACAGGTGAGCGACCTCAGGGCCATCATGGCCCTCTTGTTATTATATTCATGCATAAAAATGTGTATATCCTTATTGAAGTACACAGAGATTTATACTTCAAATTCTGTAATAGATATCAAATCCTAAAGCATACCTAGCATTTCACCTCTTAAGGAGATCAGAATGAAAAATATTTTTATTGCATATATATATAGAGGATATATACACTTGTACCTACATTTTCTGTTGTAAACTGTGTACCAAAACTTTTTAGCCTCATTCTGACCGCCCCATGGGTCATAGGTTTTTTCCTTATATGTATATATTTAAAAAACTTAAAAATTTCTTCTTGTTTGAAGGTACAAGTCTTAGAGCTTAGATATTTGGTATATATTATTATCTATAGGTCCTCTACCAAAGTTGTTCAAATGATAGTGCTGGGGTCAAAATTGGCCCCGCCCCGGGGGTCATAGGTTTTAAAATTGGCCCCGCCCCGGGGGTCATAGGTTTTCCATATATGTATGTAATAAAAACTTAAAAAAATTTCTTGTCTGAAGGTACAAGGCTTAGAGCTTAGATATTTGGTATGTAATATCAGCTATAGGTCCTCTACCAAAGTTGTTCAAATAATAGCCCTTGGGTCAATATTTGCCCCACCCGAGGGGTCTTGAGTTTTTTCCTAATATGTATATAGTAAAAACTAAAAAATTCTTTTTTTTTAAGGTATAAGGCTTAGAGCTTAGATAATTGTATAATATTATCTATAGGTCCTCTACCAAAGTTGTTCAAATTATAGCCTGGGGTCAAAAATTGGCCCTTGCCCCAGGGGGTCATAGGGTTTTCCTTTTCTGTTTATAGTAAAAACTTAAAAAATCTTCTTCTTGTTTTTGAAGGATACAAGGCTTAGAGCTTAGATATTTGGTAAATAATATTTTCTTTAGGTCCTCTTACCAAAGTTGTTCAAATTAAGCCCTGGGGTCAAAATTGGCCCCGCCTCAGGGGTCGTAGGTTTTCCTTATATGTATATATTAAAAACTTAAAAATTCTTCGTTTTTTGAAGGTTACAATGCTTAGAGCTTAGATAATTTGTATATAAATATTATCTATAGGTTCTCTACCAAAGTTGTTCAAATTGTAGCCCTGGGGTCAAAATTGGCCCAGCCCCAGGGGGTCATAGGTTTTCCTTATATGTATAATAATAGTACAAGCTTAAGCTTAAGATATTTGGTATATTATTAATGCCCCCCATTTCGAAGAAAAATGGGGTATATTGCTTTTGCACTTGTCGGTCCGTCGTTCCGTCGGTCCGTAGACCAAATGGTTTCCGAGTGATAACTAAAGAAAACCCTTAGGCCCTAGGAACCTCAAACTGGTATGGTTGCATTGGTCATGACCAGTAGATGGACCCCTATTGATTTTGGGGTCAAGGGGTCAAAGGTCAAATGTCACATTGGACCTTTGTAAGGCAAAAAACGGTTTCCGATCAATAAACTAAAGAACATTAAGGCCTAGGAACTTCAAACTTGGTATGGTGATTGGTCATGATCAGTAGATGACCCTATTGATTTTGGGTCAAGGCGTCAAAGGTCAAGGTCACATTGAACCTTGTAACAGCAAAACGTGTTTCCGATCAATAACTAAAAACTTTAAGCCTAGGAACTTTAAACTTGGAATATGGTGATTGGTCATTATCAGTAGATGAACCCTATTTGATTTTGGGTGTCAAGGGAGTCAAATGTCAACGGTCACATTGACCTCTTGGTAAAAACGTTTCTGATCAATAGAAAAGAACCCTTAGCCTAGGACTTCAAACTTGGTTATGTGATTGGTTATGACCAGCAGATGACCCCTATTGATTTGGGCCGTTAAGGGGTCAAAGGTCAAGCGTCACAATGACCTTGTAGGTAAAAACGATGTCCGATCATAACGAAAGAACCCTTTAGGGCACTAGGGACTTCAAACTTATATGTGTGATTTGTCATGATCAGTAGATGACCTATGATTTTGGGGTCAAGGGTGTCAAAGGTCGAAGGTCACATTGACCTCTTAGTAAAAACGGGTTTCCGATCAATAAGCTAAAAGAACCCTTAGGCCTAGGAACTCAAACTTGATATGGTGATGGCTCCATGACCAGCAGATGCACCCCTAGTTGATTATTGGGGTTAAGGCGGTCAAAGGCAAGGTCCACATTGACTTTGTAGGTAAAAATGCTTTCCAATCAATACTTAAGAACCCTTTAGCCTAGGAACTTCAAACCTTTGGTATGGTGATTGGTCATGACCAGCAGATTGACCTATTGATTTTGGGCGTCAAGGGGTCAAAGGTCAAGGTCACATTGACCTTGTAGGTAAAAACGGTTTCGATCAATTAAACTTAAAAACGCTTAGCCTAGAACTTTCAAACTTTTTATAATGATTGGTCGTTGACAGCAGATTGGACCCCTAATGAGTTTTGGCGTCAAGGCCGGTTCCCCAAAAAGGTCAAGGGTCACATTGACCTTTGTAAGTTAAAACGGTTTTCTGATCAATAACTTAAGAACGCTCTAGGCCTAAGGAACTTCAACTTTGTATGGTGATTTGTCATAACCAGCCAGATTTACCCCTATTTTGATTTTGGGTCAAGGTCACATATTGACCTTGTATGTTTTAAACGCGTTCCGATCAATAACTAAAGAACCCTTAGGCCTAGGAACTTCAAACTTGGTTATGCTGATGGTCCATGACCAGGCAGATTACCTAATTTGATTTTTGGGGTCAAAGGGTCAAGGTCAAGTCACATTGGCCTGATGGTAAAAACGGTTCTGATCAATTAACCTAAAAACGCTTAGGCCTAGGGAACTTTGTATGATGGATTGGTCGTGACCATAAGATGACCCCTATTGAGTTTTGGTCAAGGGGTCAAAGGTTAGGTCTATGACCAGTAGATACTTAGATAACCCTTATTAATTGTTTGATCACTGGGTCAGAAGTCATGCATAATAACCTTATCACATGACTAATTGGCTGCTGATAGGGGGCATACATGTTTTACAAACATATCTTGTATTATCTTTAGGTCGTTTACCAAAGCTGTTTAAATTAAAGCCCAGGGGTCAAAATTGGCCCCGCCCCGGGGGTCATAGGTTTTCCTCATATGTATATAATAAAACTTAAAAACTTATTGCTGAAGGTACAATGCTTAGAGCTAAATATTTGGTATGTAAATCACCTATGGTCCTCTCCAAATTTGTTCAAAAAAAATCCAGGGGGTCAATATTGCTCCCCCCAGGGGGTCATGGGTTTTTTCCTTACATGTAATACAAAAAACATAAAAATTCTTTTGTTTGAAGGTACAAGGTTAGAGCTTTGATTTTAGGTATAAAATTTATTTTTAGGTCCTCTCCCAAAGTTTTAAAATTATACCCCGGGGGGTAAAAATTTGGGCCCCGCCCCAGGGTTAAAGTTTTTCTTATAGAAATTTTTTTAAAAAAATTCAAAATTCTTTTTGTTTGGTTAAGGCTTAGAGCTTAGATAATTGGTATTAATATTATCTTAGGTCCTTTCCAAAAAGTTTTTTAAAAATTATAGCCCTGGGGGTAAAAATTTGGCCCAGCCCCGGGGGTCATAGGTTCCTAATGTATAAAAAAAAACTATAATCTTTTTGTTTAAAAGATAAAAGGGCTAGAGCTTAATTTTTGGTACTTTTATATAAACTATAGGTTTCTCTCCCAAAGTTGTTAAAATTAGGCCTTTGGGGTCAAAATTGGCCCTGCCCCAGGGTAAAGATTTTCCTTTTGTTTTTTTAAAAAAATTAAAAAATTCTTTTTGTTTTTGGTACAAGGCTTAGAGTTAGATAATTTGGGTATAAATATCTATGGGCTACTAAAAAGATTGTTCAAATTTAAGCCCTGGGTCAAATTGAATTTAAGACAGGTAACTTAAACTTTTGTATATAAAATTGCATTCAACTCAGGTGAGCGCATTGGGGGCCTTTTTTTAAATTGTTCTTTACTTTCCATTATATGTTCTTGATGATTATTTTAATTTTTTATTGGAAAATGCTTTTATTGCATAGGCTGTGATGGACATTAAAAAGCTAAAGTTCCGGAGAAAGAAGGAAGAGTCAGTTAAAGGAACTTACGTTCTCCCAATGTCAGGATCTACAGAGAAAACCCCTTTTTGGGTGGCGGGAAGGCAGGGGGGTAAATAGTGTGGACAGATTTCCCATGGAACAATACAGAAACAATAGAAAAATTTTTTTAATTTGGGTTTTGATATATGAAAGCTTTGGATTTTTGCATATTTGAGAATAACTTTTTTCACTTTTGAATAGATTTTAAGATACTCCATTCAGGGGCCCCCCGTTTTATAAGTACAGATGAATGTTTTTTCTGTTTCAACCCGGGCCCGGGTTGGAAATGGTAATTTTGGTTGTAGGGGATCATTACACTGACCTCTGTCTTGAAAAAATAATCGTTCCCGGGAAAGTGAAACAACTGTACTGGTAAATTGATTAAGTCCCCCAGAAATGTACGGGGGCTAAAATTAAAAATATATTTCCCGAAAAAGGAAAATTTGCAAAATTCTTTTTTTTTGAATTTTACTTTCAAAAGTAAAAAAATTTTAAAAGCGGAAAAATACTCAGAGTTTTTTGGCAAATTTGTACAATGTATAGCCATGTTTTACCTATTTGTGTAAACAAGAAATATAAATAGATCCTTACTATTTAATATAGTGAAACTTCAAATCTATATGTAACAGATAGCCCGTGTCCATTTCCTTTTGTAAATTTAAAACATTGCACATAACAATTTGTATCATTTTCACAGATATTTGACAGTTATAACCAGACCTTGCAATGTGTAATGAAACTTGTTCATCTGGATTGTGCTTGCTGTTTAAAGAATGGACAGCTAGATTCCTGTGTTATCCTTAAACATGATCGTCCAGTTTGTGCCATTACTAAGTTTGGGCCAAAGGTGATAGTGTACCTCAGCTAGAAGGTAAGTCTAAACTATAATTACTGAATTATTTTAATATGAGGCCTGTTTAATTCTTATCGAATAAACCTTTATAAACTAAATATTTTTAGTGCACTGTCTAGTGCTTATCTTTTAACAGCTGCTGAAAATCCAGTCAAAAACATTTTATTTTGCACTTGCTAATTGAATCTAAATTAACCTTGCATTGCAAAGGTCAAATGATGGCTTTAGAGCTTACTACGCGGAAAACAGATTACTAGTGCTTCCCTTTGGAAATTATCTAAGGCACAAGTTGGCACTTGAATAAGTGCAACATATCTTCAGAAACTTAGCTGGTGAGTTTCTTTGTATAAAATATTTCAAAGTATGTTGAGAAATCAAACCATAACAAATGTTGTTAAAAAGTGATCTGAAGCTTGAGGCTTGCAGGCTTCTTTTCACAGCTGTATTCATTATATTCGCAAAATTGTTCACCATTGATTTGCTACCATAGCAAGCAGTGGCTTTCCAAGCTATCAATTGACTTCCCCATAGCAACCATTGACTTTTCCATAGCCACCAGTGACCTCAAAGGACTATAGCAACCATTGACTTTCCATAGCAACCAGTAACCTCTTTAGCAACCATTTGACTTCCGTAGCAACCTTGACCCCCATTACAATTGTTTTTTAAGTTTGTTGAGGTAACTAATATATTTTTTTACTTTAGGGAAAGACGTCTGAGAGGGAGGACTTGAAGGATATAATTCTGAACTAGCAAAGTTTTATGGAATGTTGTTTGAATGAATGGGCTGGATCTTAAGGAGAAACGATAAGAACGATCTTCACTTGAACTACTACACTGTAGACCAACTTGTTATCCTGCCAGAGAGAACTGGTTTAAAATGGGGAATAGAATCAGAGCCGTCACATCTGGTTTACCCTTTATTGCTGCTGTCAAAGAAAAGTTGTACACCAGGTATTGTCTATAACTAAAATCTTTACTAATCAAAAGTTATCAAAAAATCTCAGTCACTATCCATCTATTATTATTATCATTCAATTAGGCGTGTGTTTCCCTTTGGTTTGTTACTGCAACTTTCCCTTTATTATAGTTGATATGAATAGGTTTACGTGTGAAATTCTGACATTGTTTCCAAATCATCATCCCCAGCTTAGAGAAAAATGTAAATGTCATAGAAAATTTGAATGAGTGTAAGTTCAATACTGAACAATTTGAATAAAATAAATTATGCTACAGCCCCTGGCGAACATGATATTATTTGATTAGAGTTCAATAAATTTAGTATTGAACCTACACAAAAATAAAAATTATATTTGATTCACATACCCAAAATAAAAAAGCTGTTTAAAAGAAAAAAAATCAATTTTCGTTGAAGTGGCTTATGTAATGCTAACTTTAAGCCGTCTTTACATGTTGTTATAACCCAATGAGGTGCTTCAGAATATATGCCACGGCCATGCAATACCATTTTTACGGCAATCTTAAAAGGGCACAGGGTATGTTAAAAATTTATGTAGATCAACTTTTTACTATTTCAATGACCCTTATAGAGGCAATGGCTGCTGCGTAAAAAAGAGATAGATGGTGATGTAGATATGGAAACTGTAGGTGAAAATTATGACGATGAGGGAGATGAAATGCCACTGATGACTGAAAAGAGAAGAGACAAAAATTTTATACAGGGAATTTTCGTAGCTGGGTATGATGAGGCCCTTTCACTAGGGCGGATTTTACCAGAGGATGTTTTCTGGGGGGTAAAAACAAGATTAAAAATAGAAAAATTAAAAAATAATTTCCATTAGAAAATGAAAATTTTTTCATACAAAAAGTATGTGACATTGTATGGAATCTTTCTTAAATTTTGGGCAAGCACAACTAAAAAAATGTTAGAATATTATGCAATCTTTTTTTGTAAAGCTATAGTGTTTTAAATGTCATCTTAACATGTTTAAAACTTGAAAAGATTTCTTTTGATAATATCTAGTTTTATTCCAAACTTCAGGGATAGTATTGTTGGGTTGTGAGGGCTCCAATATGTTGATGATGTTTGGGAAAGCCCCAATTGATAATCAACCCAATGAGAGAGAGGTTACAGCGGACCCATATTCATTAGCATAAAACTACATACAAAATATGATTCTAACAAACTATCTTGGCTGAGGAAGCAGAAATAATAGCTCATTTTTAATACTTCTGATAAGTCAAATTTAAAAAGTATTAAAAAACATGATTTTTTTTTAAATAATATGTATGTAATGAAACCATTGCTGCTTGGATTTCTGGGTTTGCGTAAAATTTTCCCTAAACACGTGACCTTTTTTATGCCTTAACCTCACGAGACGAAGTGAGTGAGGTTTATAAGAAAGGTCACGTGATTATGGTATAATTTACGCAAACCCAGAAATCGTCAAAGCACCAATGTGATCTGTTTTAACCTATATCCGCCCAGAAACACTTACTCCTTACTGAAAATTTAAAACCCTATCTGGGTATGGTATAATTTACGGTAATTGGAAATTATATTTAGAAGAATTTTACATAAGAAGCGCTGAAGAGCTATAGGTTAACATTACAATAATGATGGTGATTGAGAGAAAATTAAAAATTTTTCTATGCATTAGCAACTTTAAATAAACATGTGATTTTGACTAAATTTATAAAAATCAAATTTTACAGTGATGTTGGATCGGCCCTCTGTCAGTGACTTCTGCATTATGGGGAAATTTTTTGGGTTCTATATTTCCAAAATACGAGACTTCTTATCTAAACATCTTTGGGCCCTTATACTGAAATATCTTGCTAGAAAAGGTATGATAACTATTAAAATTTTTTGAAAAATAATCTGAAAAACAGAGTAAAATTTAAAATTCCTTTTTCTGAATTGTATATGTTTTTTCTCCTTTTTCAGTGAATTAGTCATGCGTTACCAGCATTTATACAAATTTTTCTAATTTGTTCTTTATTTTTGCTCCCCTTTTTTGTATAGAGATCTCTACCTGCCACAAAAATTTTTGCTCGACTTTCGATAAAATAAATAAGCTATTGTAGTCAACCTGTAGACGGGGGAGATAATGTATCAAGCTTTTGACAGAATTTGCCCCTTTTTTTGACTTTAAAAAATTTTTGTAAAATTTTTTTTAATAGCTCAAATATTTTCAAAATCCTTTACATATGCTTTGAACTTTGAAATTTTTCACCCCAAAAAACCCCAATCGTAGACAGGGGAGGGAAGTATCAAACTTTGGACGAATTTGCCCCTTTTTACTTTGAATTTACATTTAAGTTTGCATACCCCCTCAGATATTTTTTATTCTATTGACATCTGGCTTTGAAAAAATTAAAATTTTTAGTTTCTTTGAAGGCAAATAACTCTCTTCAAGGCCCATAACGTAACATGGATTTAAAGAAAATTTGCCCTTTTTTTTAACTTTGAATTTTTACATTTTCAAGGCTTTTTTTTACTATCAAGACTAAGAAAGTCGAGCGTTGCTGTCCACTGACAAACTCTTTTTAATCAAAGGTCAGTTAAGCACTGGGAAATCTATTACAAACTAAAGTGGGGCCCAAAAC
>NW_026861895.1:0-66390 GCF_026571515.1 Ruditapes philippinarum | reverse complement strand
GTTCTTATATGTCAACGATAAGTTTTTTTTTTAAAGATTTGTCTTTGTTAAAAATTTAGTTTTAGTGAAGAATACCAAGCGTAGTACCAACACCTTTTTTCACACAGAACAAATAGATTTATTTTAATGGAATTGAATAATTCTTTGTCATTTAACCCCTGATCTTTTAATCATAAATCAATATTTCTTTATTACAATATGTTTTGATTTTGATGAAAATATGTATACAATTATTGATCTTAAAGATTTATCAAATACTTAATCTTATTGTTCTACACGCCAAAACAATGTTGTGCCGCCTCGCTTTTTAGACAAGCCGAAAGACAACATTAAAAAAATTGAGAAATGTAAGCAAGGGGGTCACATTAATTAGTTAACTGTCTAAATCTAAATCCAATTTTCACGTGAGAAATACGTTGAAATATAAACATTATTGAAAACTATTGATTAAGGAATGAAAAGAATTGGACTTGACCCCATATATTTTCAATCACTTTTAAGAGCGTGCTTATTGTACAACCCTCTTTAATAATATTCTCCTAAATATAAGAGATGCAAACATGATATATAAGAAATATAAAAGTGAAATATTTTAATAATATAAAAAGAAAACAGCCCAGCTTATTGTATTTTTTTGGGTGAATAAGTTATATAATTTCAACCAAATGTGAACAATAAAACAAAACAATACAAAAATAACAATTTTATAAAAGTTTATTTGTACACAGCAGCGACCACCAATTCAAAAAGTAGGCAGGACCAAAAGTCCAAAGCAAAGACGGAATAGTTTCAAGTATCTTCTTTAGCTGAATGCAAGTAATAAGGATGCTGTAAATTAGTATTCAATAAATAGTTTGTTTTCAATATAATCAGCATTATTAGTTAACAACAGGTTCAGATTAAATATCTTGAAATCCCTCGGAAGCACTGAAAATACAGTGTTTAAATATATACCGAAAATTTTCTCACCCTTTTTTTTCCCTTTTATCAAGTTTACACAAAAAATCTTTCTAAGGATGTTTTATATTTCACGCTATTTTTAATTTGCACCTAATACACTAATATGGGCATTTGATAATATACCGTTTATGCGTAATCTACACTCTCATTTAGTAATTTATTTTGCTATAAACAGGATGCTTATTCGTTATTTTACAGCAGGTTTCCGATTAAATATTGGGAAAGGTAATCCCTTTAAGGGCACTCATCAATTTAAACAGGTTTGTTTGAAATATATTAACCAGAAAAATGACCACACTCCACGTCCTCTTTCCCCCTTTTATAATCAGACTACATAACATTATATTTTTAGATATTTTTATAATGTTATGTCAGCTATGTTTAATTCCCATAATACAATAATTTATCTTTTTGTTATTTTCTTTTTCATTGGAGTCCGCCCACTGGTAATATTTTTTTAAGTTATATGGATTTCATTGCTGGCGGTATTTTAAGTATCGTAATAAATCAAAACCCAAATAAACGCCCTAAAGGATTGTCCTTTGCAACTTAATCACAACGATTGGTCGATTTGTATAAATGAAGTCACGATTATTTAAAGTAACTTTACTAACGTTTTTTAAATACCTTTTTGAATATCAATAAACGTAGGTATCAATTACATGTTAACCTCAAAGATGAAATCTTTTTCAAAGCCACATTGGGGGAACACGTCAAGATGGCCGCAGAAAGCCCAGGTAAAAATTAAAAACTAGGGCAGAAAAACTTAATGTTATGTTTTATATAATCAGAAATATTACGCGTTTTGTGTTTGTAAATAGTTTATAAGAAATGAACAGACTTACCTAAAATTAACATATGGAGTGTTTTATGAAACAAAGAAGTAGAAGAAAGTTAAAGATAAGGTTGGTAAATAAGAGTGATGAATTAACAGATTTACGATTCACTTATAAACGAAAACATATGCATTTGTTTAAAACTTATATGTCATAGAACGCTTTGTTTGAATGATTTTGGTTTACAAACAATTGATAAGACATTATACCGGTGAATATCATTATCATATTCATGATTGATTTAAATAACAATTATTATTGTGTAGCACAATTTGATAAAAAGGTAGTTATTGACTATTCATTGTATATAGTAAGTAGATTTTTATTTTTTAATGAATTGAATAAAGAACTTGATAACCATAAAGATTCATACCTTAAAAATATTAATACCGGGCAGATAAAGGCTACTTCAGCTTAATAAAAAAAAAACTCAACGTTACAGCGACACTATCACTGCTCATTCAAAGGGTATTCAAAATATTTCTGCAACTACTGTTGTCAAAGGTGATTGTATAATCTTTATATATTGACGAGTATATATTGTTGCAGTATAATGCTTCGGAAGAAAAACCTTGGGGACAAAGTTTAGTTGTTGTTTTGCTCTTTTGATGTCAAGATTATTGTGAATTTTATCTAATAAAATTAAAAGAAAACTGTTGGAAAGAAGTTTTTGCACTCCAAAAGACAACAACAGTGGTTACACAGTATTTCAATGTTTCATGGGTAAATATTAATCATGAGAAGTTTGACCGCTTTATCATATTTGTAAATTGATCTTTGGTTGCCTTTTAATATGTTTTTACCATATATAGTTTAACTATATTGTCAGGTATGTCAGCGAAGCGATTACTTCTTTATCATATTTTACCCAAGGATGTTTATCTACTTGATTCTATTTGTCATCAGGTGTCTGCATGCATTATTATATTTGTCATGAGTGGTTTGTCTACTTTATCATGTTTGCCATGAAAGATTTCCCTGCTTTATTATATTTGACATGAGAGGTTTGTGTACTTTTTAAGGTTTGCAATTAGAGGTTTGGACAACTTTTATCATAGTTGACATGATAGGTTTGTCTTCTTTATCATGTTTGACATGAGAGGTTGGACTGTTTTATCATCTTTGCAATGATATGTTTTACTGCTTTATTATCTTTGAATTGAGAGGTTTTACAATTTCATCATAGTTGAATGAGATGTTTGTCTACTTACTCATGTTTGACATTAGAGGTTTGACTGTTTTATCATGCTTGTCATGAGATGGTTGGCTGCTGTGTCTTACTAGCCATGAGACATTTTCTACTTCGTCATGTTTGCCATCAGATGTTTGCCTGCTATTTTATATTTTCCTTGAGAGGTATGTTTACTTTATCATGTTCGACTTCTGTAACATTTGTACTAAGAGAGGTTTATCTAACTTTGTTATTTTCGCCATGAGATATTTGTCTACCTTATCAGTATGACATGAAATGTTTGTTTACATTATCATGTTTGCCATGAGAGGTTAGTTGATTTATTATGTTTGTCATGAAGTATTTGGCTACTTTATCATGTTTTCCATGAAAGGTTTGACTGCTTTATCATCTTTGTTATAAGAGGTTTGACTTTTGTACCAAAATTGCCGACTTCTATCATGTTTGCCATAAGACGTTTGACTGCGTTATCATATTTGCAATGAGATGTGTTACTGCTTTATCACGTTTGCCATGGGAGTTTTGACTTTTGTTTCATGTTTGCCATGATATATTTCAATTTTTCATTATCTGTTTCATGAGAGGTGTGACTGCTTTATCACGTTTGCCATGAGAGGTTTGCTGATTTTTTCTTTTCCACGTTGGATTTTGGCCATTTTTTCCAACCTTTTACTTAGAATGCATCCCAACTTTAACATAAGGCCCAAAGGTGGGTTTTTATGCTTTACCTAAGGGGGAAATGATTTTTAAATTTTTACGGTCAAAACTTTGAAACTGAAATTTTTACTACTATTTACTTTTTTTTATTTTTTTTCCAAGGAGATTGACAAATGTTTATATCTTTAAGATTTTTTTATTGTAAAGTGTTTTAAATTCTTTATTACACAGACAACCCATTTACATGTTTAAACGCAAGAATTTTGAAGTTTTTTGGAAAATTATTTAAATTTTCAGTTTTCCCGTTTTAAGGGAACTTTTTTATAATTCCAAAAGTTAGAGTCAATGAAACCTTTGAAAAAAAAAAAACTGAAACCAAAACCCATGAAGGAAATATTTTTAAGCAAAAACCTTAAAAAAGAAAAAATATATTTAAAAAAATCCCTTACAAGACAAGATCATTTTTTGTATAATATAAGTTACCTTTTTCTAATGAAAGTCTTCATTTTAATATAAATATATATTTTCAGGGCTTTTAAAATATAGTGAAGAAAAGGAAATTATTTCTTTAGATGCAACGAATTTCTTATATAAAATGAAAAAGTCTTTAGCAAATACAATTTGAAAAGAAATTAAAATCGTTGTTTTGTTACTAAATGTAATTCAACTGTTTCTAAACGATTCTATCATCTAAGGACATCATTTTCTTTCAATTTGATGATCTAAATTTTAACAGAAATGCGTTATTCCGAAGAATTGAGTTGATTGTATTCTAAACGCTTCAAAAAGACACTAGGTTCTAGTAGTCAAACATTAATTTAAGATATGATGTAAAACTTACAAGGCAATACCAAACTTGCATTCAGACCGCAATTCTATAATTATCTGAATTTTATATAACTTTTATATAACTTCAGTACAATGCTTTTGATTTATTTGACAAAAAAAAAAAACGAATTTGTTAATTCTAGATTGATATTTTTTATCTATGTCTGCCGACTGATTATAGTCATATGAATCAAAATTTGTTTTACTTTTTATGTCAGACTTTGTCTAGTTTGTTTCTGATTATTTGTAGGAAAAAGGGGTACGTAGCGCACATAAATATCCTGGTTAAGATGTTGGCGTTATATCTGTTATATCTTCGAATAAATGTGACATATATATTAACATCTATTGCACTCATATCGTTCACCTTCATCAATCAATGGTTTTGATGGTTTGTCATATACAATTAACTAGATTAACATCTAAATAATAGGCTAAAATCTCAATAGCATTAAAATCTAAATCTAAATAATAGGTGTTACTTTCGTTTTAAGAAAGTGAATGGACCCATAACATGTTCGTTTTGTATAATATCAGGAGAATTGTTCCACGAATAATATTAATCTTTGGTCAATAAAACAGTTATCTAGATTAGGCAGGTACATTTAATACAAAACTCAAGATCATGCAGATTAATTTATTATATTTACCTTTACTATAATGAAATTCGGGCTTTTGAAATATAATAGTTTAGTTAACAATTGACACTTTATTATATTTAAATAGAATGTTCTTATGAACGTTCTGCACCTTTATAATACTTCGTAGAATCTTCCAAGAATGAGAGCTATTTTTATGATCATATAATTGTTTTGTAAGTTTTGTCGACCAACAAGAAGGTTAACTATATAGCGAGTGTAATTAAAAACCCTAGATCACGCATGTGGAAGTATGACACATTAAACTTTACATTAATAAATTCGGGCTTTGGAAATATAGTAGTTTTTTACATGTGTTTACAGTACAAGTACAATTAACACTTGATTATATCTAAATTGAAAGTTCTCATCCATTGAACATACGTTTTTTTTAGATTTGTTACTGAGACAAATAGAAAGCTATGTTAAACATGAACGCTTAGTTATAGTAATTGTCATAATGTCATAAATTAAACGAGTTTTATTAACAACTGTGTTCTAATGATGCATATTTATAAAAATAAATATCAATATAATCTAGTATTACATGTTTACATGTACAAATAAGATTCTTTTTTATTTTGTGCCAACAATAAAATGTTCTTATATATTTACTTTTGTATGCATGCGACATTTAAAATTCTTTTACAAAAGGTCTTTGTTGATATCTAGATAAAGATTTTAAATCACTGCCTTCTTTGTATTCATAAAGTTTAAAATTAGGAAAAGATACCCAGCATAATTATTTCTTTTATCTTCAAATAATTTTGCAAAGAATATGTCATAAGATTATTATAACTGTTATAACAATAGACCGGGTAGTAGTCTAAGTGGATATAATACAAAAGGAATTCTATTCTTAATGTAATCTAAAAATGAATCAGAGTTTCTAAAGAAGTTAAATATCTTCGTGTTATTTGACACTCTATTTACATGTTATAATTTAGCGCACTTAAATACATAAGACTTGTCTTGTATGATATTCAATCAAGACCTAAATTATTTGAGAAATAGCTTGGTGTCTTTTCAGATCTATCGACCGATCATTTATGTTTTACTGAAACATGTTCAATTGCCTACTACCCAATGATTGGACGTTTGATATACAGCAAAGTCACGTGGTAGTTTTACATTCAATTCGGTCTGAAATCCATTATGGATAATCAATAAGGTGTATCAAAATATGTTAATCTAAAGTTAAAAAGTACCTTTTTCATAAGCTATTACATTGGAGATATGTCAAGATGGCCGAAAAAAGTCCGGGATAAACAGAACAACTTGCGGTAAGTTTTAATTAATTATGTCTCATTAATATGCACATTTTGTGATTATGATAATGTAGATGTCATGTTCATACTAGAGAGCTTATGATATTTAATGTTTGATTGTTTATGATCAAAGAAGCTAGGAAGTGACAAAAGTTTTATTATCTATTAAATATCAATTTGGTCAAACAGTGAAAAACGAACCGATGAATGGCATTATGAACGAAATATATTTAATACATGTATTTTATACTTATAAGGTAGATACGTTGACAACTGAATTAACCATTTTTTACCATTTAAAGGTAGACTTTACGTGATTTTTTACTTCTTCATTGTCGCGGGTCTGCTTATACTTGGTTTGCCTCAGGCGGACTTTATTGACGGACCGCGTGATGTGCCTTAGTTGGAGTATATTCATACTGGCTGTATGTTTTGTTGTGTATGATTTGGTTGTCAAACAGTTGCTTTTTACATTATACTAGTGAATATCACATCATATTTAAAGGCTTATAAGTCAACATTTGTTTAATACTAAATAGTATTAATGTTAGAAAAAATATAAATTGCTAATATTGTATATATTATTTATTGATAAGTCAGTTGATGTTTTTACATGAATAGAACTAATTTTTCAAAATGTTTATACAAATTCATATACATATATCATTGCTGTAGAGATTGATCGGGAATATTGTTTCTTTAAATATTTATCGGGGAATATTTTATTAAGACATTTCTCATGACGTTTAAGTTTTCATCTGTCCAAAATTATAAAAAAGATCTACGGACACTGTTCTTACAAAGGGTATTCTGAGCAGTGTTAAGAATTTTAACTAAATAATTCATACTAAGATAGATTCTACCTTTTTTATAATTGACGAGGACAGCTTGTTACATATCAACCTCTTCGGAGCAAAACCCTTCCGGATATAACGATTTAGTTGTTGTGACACGTGTTTCTCTACTGACGTTTATTTTATTTCGATATTTGTTAGAAAGACGTGTTTTCTCTACAGTAGGCCATTTTGCAGAGGTTTCAAATTGTTTTAATTTGTCATCGAATATTTGACTACTTTTGCATACATACCATTGATAATTTTAAATATCTGCCTTAATATGCTTAACTGCTTTATCAAATTAAATTATTTTCTCTTGGAAGTTTGGCTTTCTTGTTAACATATCGGCACATATAGGTTTTATAGCTTTTATTTTTATCTTTGGATGGTCATGTATCAAATAGTATTTCGATTGAATACTTTCCACAAATAAGGAACACCGTCTTACCCTTTTTATCTCAAGGTTTAATATCAAATTAATCATTCATCATTCAAAGTTTTGTTATCTTTTTGAAATAACATTCATGTTTATTCTCGCAAGGTGACTTATCAAAAACGCGATATCAAGATAATACTATTCTTCTATAAATGAATTTCATTGATATCAATTTTAAATGAAAAAATATCATCTGTTTTAAATATATATTTTTTCTTGTCTTTTAGAAGAGTTCAATACAGAACAGTTTTTTTAAATACATTAATTTCTATAATATATATTGAACTTGTCTTCAAGTTACTACGCTGTTTAACGTGTCTCTGTTTTATTTTGAACAAAGATAGAATGATATAAGTACAATACATGTAATAAATTATATAGTTTGATAACGTTTCTATAATATCTTATACCACAAATTAGTTTTTACTTTTTAAATAATTTATTTATTTTTATTATTAATTTTAACCTGCTTAAAGTGGGGCTTAGGTAGATGGTACTTGATAGCAAAGACTTAATGAATTGCTTTAGATGGTTCTCTAGGTTGGTGAGAAATGGTAACAAAATAAACTGCTTAAGATGGTGCTTAGTGACTGAGAGATGTTTACAAACACTGGATATTCTCTATATAAGATGTGCTAGGTGGATATACATGTATATGAGACGTAAACAAAACTTAGGTTACTGCTTAAGTGTATGGTAAAATCTTACAGGCTATAAACATTCTCTATCGTATCAATATGTTTCATGCTGAGTAAATGTTTGTTAATATTTGCATAAAATGACAACGCATAGTTTACTTTAAATGTTATTTTTGAAATGTATATTTTACCATGTAAATGTTTGGCAGTCTCCAGAGATAGATAGATAAATAGATATCATGTATATGGGCAAATGAGATTCAGTATGTTCAGTATCTGGAATCTGGTTGCTTAACACGTGTAGCAATTGAGATAAAAAAAAGAGTTCAAAGTTGATTATGTTATATTACGACCGTTGGATTATCTTTTCTCTATAAAAACAAAAAATGTATATACTAGAGTTATTGTTGGTTATTCTGACAAATTTGAATGAATTTTAATAAATAATTTTGAGAGATGATATCTAGTAGCTATTTGCTACGAAAAAGATAGTGTGGTCAACATCCATTTTTTTTTCGAAAAATAATAAATTTGAATAAATAAATAATTATTTGCCAAGAAATCAGTTAAGATATACAGTATACTGTAAATAACTGAGAGACCAGCTGGGAAAAGTGTGATACTTATCCAATCTCAGGTATTTGCCTGATAGAACTGGGAGTTAACTGGCAATCGAATAAATATCATATCCCAAACTTATACTCACAATTAAAATAAAAAAAGATCAGAAAGAATCTTGTTATCATCCATACAACATATCATTAAAGTAATCCAATTTGTGTTGAAAGTAATTACGGGAAAACTATTTATAATCAGGATGCGCAGTCTGATCAGGATCCATGCTGTCTACTAACCAACCATTTTACAAGTAGAGAAACTGATAGCGAACAGCATGGATCCTGATCAGACTGCGCGGATGCTGGTCGCAAACGCACTACGTTGGTTTTGTCGTGACGCGGCTCATTTATCTTTTATACAAATAAAACAACAAATCATAAGCATGAACAAGAAAGACGTTACAACTTACAACAACTTGCTTGCAACTTTGACACTATTATCAAGATTACAACGCTTTCATTTTGGATTGAGAATTTGACAAATCTGAAAAAACGGTTTGTTATAGTTACGTGTGATGTTTTGATTGAACAGTTATTGCAAATAATAATTTAATTGTATTACAAGTGTATATGAAAAAAAATATATTTATATGCGCAATATACATGTAAAACAATATTCATTCATGCGCAATATAAAACAATATTCATTCATTGCGAATAAACTGCCGTTCAGTCGGGTAATTTTCCCAAAACTTCAGCGGTAATATTTCTGTCGACTGACTCTTGTGGTCTCTTCCAGACCACCTAATGTTATCTTCTTATAACTTGAAGTTATGGTAATGACATATTTTTACCTTTAAGTCAGTAATAAATTCCCTACCATTAGTATCAATTTTTTGAAAATTGGTGTTTGAGCTTTGAAGTTATGGATTTCATAATAAGATGAGTGCTGAAATATGAGCAGTGAGTTACATACCTTTACTTAATATATATGTATATGTTTTTTATTATTTTTTGTGGGGAATGATTGACATAGAATTAAAAGTGATTATCAAATACAGGGCATTTTTGTCAAAATTGTGAAGGGGCCTGGGCCTGTTCATTTTGTGGAAAAAAGCACGATGCGTCATGAAATTGTGAAAAAAAAACCTGTAAAATAAGAACTCAGCACCGCTGCACGGGTCAACTCTGCCCATAATTATATATAACTGGTAATGATTACTATATGTTTTCATCATAACTTTCATTGTTTAACATTTTCACAGCAATAGACCTCTACTCAAGAAAAGTTTTATTGACGAAAGTACCAATTTGTTTGTGAATTTGTAGAGAAAGGAAGAGTTTACAATTTATACATGTAAGCTTGTTTTGTCTACTTCAGATGTTTTCAGTAAAAAATATCGTTAAAACAGCATTGATCGTATTAAAGAACAAACAGTATTAAATACAATAACATCTATTGTCATACAAATTCGATCCAAAAACTTAATTTAACATGTATCGTACTGTTTTAATCTCTTTTCTTAACCAAAATAATTTCAAACAATACGTACATGTACACAGAGTGCCAACCTTTTCAATTTCTCTTTGTAATTGATCGTACTTCTGAATACTTTTATAATAATTAACTCCTTAATTTTTTATTAACTAAACAATCTAAACAATCTGTATCCTAATATAAGTTTTTAATAGAGGGCCGAGTTGACCCGTGCCGAGTTGACCCGTGCTACCCGTCGGTACATTTTCCATGAATTTCCATGAAAACTTCCGGAATTTTCATGGAAATTGCCAACTCTGGATAATTCGGACTAGTTTTCCGGAGTTGTTCAAGGAAAACTGAAAAGAAAATCGCGAATTTCTCCATGAATTTCCAGAGCTTTTTTCATGAAACTTTTCCAGAGTTTTCCATGAAAATGTTCCAGAGTTTTCAAAGCAACTCTTGAAATTGTTCTGCTAAAATGACATTCTACTCCGGAAAAAATGTTCCAGAGCTACTCTGGAAAATGTTCCGGAGTTACTCTGGAAAATGTTCCAGAGTTACTCTTGAAAATGTTCCGGAGCCGCTGTGTAAAAAGTTCCGCAGTTAAAAATAGGATATGGGGTAAGATGCCATTAGCCTTGAAATAATTCTTGAAATACTATGGAATTCACTCTGGAACATTTTGGGATTACTGAAATGATCAGGTTGCATAATGAAATAAAATGACCTTTTAATTTGCATTTAATATGTTTTTATTAGCAATTCCAAAAAAGCACTCTAGTCATCAAGAATTCAAACACATATAGTAATTTGCACAGTTCACAATTATTTCTAAGTGAGTAAGTCAGAGTGTTTTATTCAAACAAATGTAATTTAACACCCATCTAGTACACATGTATATATCCTTCACTTCACATGATGCAACATCTTCTTGACTTGTGGTGTGACCTCTCTGATGGATACTGAAAAATATGAATAAATTGTATATAAATACATGCACTTGAGTTATATGCACAATGTCAATATAATTAGTATTGTTTAAATAGGATTGAAAAAAACATGAAAGGGTGAAAAAAGTTATAAGATGGAAAACTTTCAATTCAATGATTTTTGCAGAATATCAGCACAGAGTTATCAAGTAAATACAATGCTTTGATGAAAATATTTTTTTTTTTGGTCAAAATCAACATTATGATAAATTTGTGTCAATTATTTCCCTGCTTTTCCTATATCTATGTAATGACAACTTTATGTAATGGCAGTTTAAATTACTAAATGATTTTAACAAGTACTTAATTACCACTGAAAGTTTAAGATGTGTTCAGTGGAGTCAGAATAGAGATGTGTTCAGTGGAGTCAGTATAACAATAATATATGCATAAAACATGAAGAACAACATTTTGTTCAGTGTTTGGAAAATAGCATGCATTTATATGAAAACATGTTACTTCGACTTTTTTCAACAAAACAAACTAAATTATTACCAGGATAGTTCTGTAAGCATTCTGTATTCAACAGTACATTTATCACTTTTCCCTCATCTGACATCCTTTGAGTTGAAACATCTCATGTGACTCCAAGACTTGAAAGTTTGCAACCTAATATGTTGAAAAAATAAACATATGCACATGAGTAACAAGAAATTACAATTAAGGCATATTATGAATTTTATTAAATGTGAATTTGGAAATTCATTGCTTCATATGGAATCTGTTTCAATCACAAATATTTTGAATGGAAAATTATAATCTCTGATTTAAAATTTCCCGCCATTGTTTAAAAATGAAAAAGATTTTCTAAACTATAAATATTGAAAAGATACATGTATGTAGAAATACAATCACTAAAACCGTGTATACTTGCAAAGAAAATTTGAAAAAAAAACTAAAATAATGAGTGTTAAAAAGTAAAAATACATTTGTACTTACTGTTAGAAATGGTTATATATACAATGATATACATGTAGTTCCCTCCATTTTAACTGAATCATGAAATACACATGTTTAAAAGTTCATATTTCCAGAAAACTTTTGTAAATTTGTCCAGTTTAGACTTATTTGATCTAATATCCAATGCTCAAACATAATTTTTCAAGTTATAACTTTTAAGCAGTTATAAGCACTAATAAACATTATCTTTCAATGAGCTGTTCAAATGACCCGCCTGGAAGGAGTGTTCTGACCTGTGATTTGTTCTGCAAGGGTATTAAGTTACTTGGGAACTACAGTGTAATAAAGTATGTTGTAAACCTGCTTTACCTCTTTCTATTTTCTTATATCAGATAGAAGAGTTTAACTTTGGTGTTTATGAAAACAGTGGGTTCCACTTGAGGGGTCATAAATATTTAAATTGTGGCTGATGCTGATTTGAATGTCCCAGAAATTAATCACTATACCATGTATACATTTATGTATAAGTTACTTCTACACAGGATGAATATATAGATAAAATATATGCTTCAAAAGAGATACATAATAAATTTATCATCAATTAATAAAGAAACATAAGTGCATAACAATTACATTTGTTCTTAAATTTAACTTGTTTCTCTTTAATTTTGTATTTATTTTTTTTCTAACTTAGGGTAATATATAATAATGAACCACTCAGATCTGAGGCTTGATATGAGATACCTTGAAAATAATGAGAGTTAAATGAAAAAATACCTTAATGCGTTTTCAATGCCAAAGTGTGGCAATGGAGTTGCATGTGTTTTTTTCTTTTTTTTTTTTGTTTTTTTTTTTTTTTTTTTTTTTTTGCAATAAAAAAAGAAACGGTTGAGCTCTTGAGGGGCTTATTACGGTTTCATTTTGTTTAACTATAAGTGTTTATTTTGCTAACTGCTACTTTTAATTACAATGAGTACACATGTATGACCAATTTCAATGCTAAGTAATTAAATTCATTTGTTCTTGCTGTTTCAACAATTTACAATTGTGTCAATGCAATATTTTAAATTGTCTTTATTTTCATTATGTCTTAAAACCAGAAAACTGTCTTATATTAAAAAGATTATTTTTTATGCCTTGTAACTTAGGAAAAAATATTAAAGTTAAATGTATTAAGTGAAGTATATGTAAATGCAGAAATAAAATGAAAACTTCCTAAGTCCAAAACTTTCTCAAAAATGACTAAGTGTTTTCCAGAGTAAAACTCCTTGAAAATTGTCTAAGTGTTAACTTTCCAGAGTTTCAAGAACTGTTTCATGGTTATTTCTTTGATGAAAAAGTCAAGTTCCAGAGTTCTCCATGAAAATTGTTCCAGAGTACTCTGTAAATAGTGTGGAAAAAGCTTGTTTCCATGAAAATTCATGGAAATTCATGGAAAATCAGTTATTTTCCAGAGTTTTTCCAGAAATACTGTGGAAAATCTACAGACGGGTAAGTTGGTATAGGGCAGAGTTGACCCTTTACCATTTTTATTCACAGGAGCTTGACATTTAAAATAGAAGCAAAAAATTATCAAATAACGGCAAATGTACCTCTCTGAAATAAACTCATGTAATTCAACGTGATATACATGTATCATAATTCTGTGGGATAAAGTTGAAATATTACCTGGCATTTCGCTTCATTTTTGTAAACGGTTGATTATGATATCTGACCATTTTGTTTACAGTAGGGTAGTTACATAAATCTCGATATTTGCGAGATTTGCTTTCATTGGCGGCAAATAACCACGTGATGTTGATGTCTGCTTTATATGCGCATCCTGTATGTGTGATTTTTCTATTAATTATCACTAAAATCCGGTTAACATGCGCAAAAACCATTTAACTTGATTAAAACTATTTCTGTGTTATTTCAATTGGAGTATATCAAATTTTACCGAAAGGTAAACATTTTTTTTCAAAGACAAAGTCCCAATATTTTGTGAAATCTCTCTTGAAATTGGGAATTTTTTCTGCTGCTTTCTGAATTTTTTTTTTTTTGAATTGTTAAGAGGCCTTATATCAGTCCCTGTTATAGAAGGAAAAGAAGCCCTGACGTGTGATTGATCATTCATGAGTGCATTCCATGCATAAAATTAGGGTGTTCTATTTCAAGTATAACATAAATAGCTACAAACCAGGGAAGGGATTTTCCGTATGTCACGCTCTTACTGCATGCGCACGGAAATTACTAATTATCGAACGTATCAAATGGAGGCGTGGAAACTGGTTTAAAAATAATGTTTGTTCAATTAATGAACATTTGTAAAACATTTAATTATATGGTCACTAGTTTACAATTTATTCCATTTTTTTAAATATCGGGTATCGAATGCCAACCACAGGTGCTTGAAGCAAACTTTTTTATGTTCTATATGGCCTATATACTAAGTATATACTATAATCTTAATATAAATATATATAATAAAGGCTGATTATGTAAAATATTTGATAAAGTGACAAGCGCCTGTGATGCCAAATGTTTTCAAACATTTTTCTTCCAAAACGAAAATGAAAACATAATCTTTTTGTTTTGTTTGTTTAGATATTGATAGAGTATCAGGATGGCACATCAACTTCAGTTAGAGAAGGAAAAATACAGACAGTGGGTAAAGGCTGGTTTAGGACTTGGATATTTAAAGGAGGGACTGGCACAATTCTGTAATGACATAGCTGACCAACAACATAAGGATATCTTACAAAACATTCGGTCTAGACAATCACTACCGTCAAATGTGACGTGTGGCAGCTGTCAAGTTGAAACTCTCAAACCAGACCATACGTCAGAAAAGAATAATGGAAAGAAAGTTTGTCCTCTTGGGCAAATAAAATGCAGCTGTTGCTTTAAGGGCAAAATTGCTTGTCCGAACAACATATGTGGCGCCATCTATGACTATATTGTTGAGAATCAAGCATCCCCACCACCTGCACCTAACTGGAAAATCACCGATGCTCAACAGTGGTCGACAGACCCTTGGAGCATTTGTAAATGTTTTATAAATGCTCCAGGGTACGAGCAGAAGCAATCTGCTGGTGAAACTGATTGTACTGGGTTATTAATTCTAATGATAAATAACCAGTATTTTCATAGCCACATTGAATGCAATGTCATAAAAACAGACAACCTTTTTTCAAAGGTAAATCATTATTTTATTACTATCGGAAATTTTTCTATATAAACAAAGAAGGCCCGAAGCGTGCATTATTCTACAACAATGCACTCAGAATTGATATAATTTTCCTATAATATATTCGGTATCAAAATAAAGAGAAAATGAAAATATAAGGATTCACAACAAATGTATAGAAATTTACCAATCACGTTTTGATGTAACAATTCACAAGGCTTGTGGTTAATATTTACTGATAACAATTGTAGATTTGTATATAGCACTATTTGTATACAGGCCTTATTTTCCCAATGCAAACTTTGTCCTCTTTTTCCCAATCCAAAAAAAAAAACCCTATCCCGAAGTCGGTGATTTGAAAAAGGTACCATCTTTTTGTATTTGGTGTGGACGTTCTTGATGTTTCGGATATCTTTTGAATCCTTACCAGTTTCAGTAATAATATTTTATTTAGCTTTGTTTAAAGAGTTTGCACATCTTATATGCTTGTATATTTTTTCACAATTAATGAATTTCACAATTATTTTTTTTCCTAAATTGAATCAAAAATTAAGTGTAAGACACAATTCCCCCAAATTTGCAATGAATGTATACATGTAAGAAAAAAGGCCTGGTATAATTCATGATTGAGTCTTTTATGAAGGTTATTACCTAAACAAGTGTCAACAAAACAATTTTGATTGTTTAACAGTTTATATATGCATGGAACAATATTGAACCTGTGTTTTCTATTCAATAGGTACATCAGTATAGAAATAATATTTTCCACTCAAGCAGTATGGAATTGGAAGAAAGTGAGGCCAATTCTTATATTGACGATATGATAGCAGTTCTTAAAGATGGTAAGGAGTTATTTCAACAATCAGATGCCCAAATAGCGGTGAAAAAACTTCAAGATGTAAGTGTAAATAATGAATTATATCAGTTTTTAGTCTTTATGGAGTTAAATTATAATGATTTAAGATAACATGCCACTTAATTCAGGACAAAGTTAAGGTAACAGAGATTGAAGTGGTAATAATAATTCCCTTAAGTTAATTGATAAAGTCACATGAAAATATATATGTACCTATAAAATGTTAAATTATAAACAAAAGAGATCTTAGTTTGTAAAGAACTTCTAAATTCCAAAAACTTTGAAATCTGAACAATTTTAAATTTTATATAATTCATACCTCTGAATTTTTGAGGACTTCTGAATTCTGATATTGTGGTAAAGTTTGGATTATAGCAATACAAATTTACTTCCAATATCCGGACATTGAAAAAGGTTGTAAAGGATTATCATACTTGGGAATAAAACCTGGAAAATATTTTTATCTTCCAATTAACTGTGACCATATACCTTGACCCCCACTAGAACATAAAACTTTCAAACACGTCAAACCCTTGATATAATTGAAGGCTTAAGATAAAGTCTGACCTTATATATAATATGTTGTTTAGAAAAGTAAATATTATAAATCATATAGATACATTTTTATGAAAGAAAATGTTACAAAACTGATTTTTTTCATCAGCTGAAGAACAAAGATTTCATTATTACGACTGAAAGCTTTGAAGAGATTCTGAGGCAAATCAAAGAAGAAATGGGAAAAGTATTAAAATCAACAGAAAGTTCTGTAACTCAATATGATGATCTGAAGAGGAAGCTATTAGAACTTGAAACCAAGATGTCTGACCAAAAGAAGGGAAAACTGGAAAATGAAAAAGAACTTGAAGAGATAAAGAAAACAATTACAGAAGAAAAGAAGGAAAAACTTGAGATGGAAATTGAGCAAGCCAAATTGAAAGAGAAACTTACTGTTCTAGAGACACTTGTTTCAGAACAGAAAGAGGTAAAACAAATTTCTTTTTGATTGTTAATGTAATGATGTATTTGTACACATGTACTTGCAAAGGTCAAATAATATAATATATCTTGTTTGTTTTGTTAGGGTTTTACCCGTTGAAGGATTTACTTCAATCATTTCTTAGTTTTCTCAATTCAGCACTGATAAATGTTGAGTTTGTTGTCCAAAAAAAGATTTTGTTATACCCCCGCACAACAAAGTTGTAAGGGGGTATACTGGAATCAGCTTGTCCGTCCGTCCGGCCTATCGTCGGTTTTTTCTTGTCCGCCCAATAACTTAAGATTCCTTTGACCCTTAGTCTTCATATTTGGCATGGAGATTAGTCATGATTAGAAGATTACCCCTATTGATTTTGAGGTCACTAGGTCAAAGGTCAAGGTCACAGGGGCCTTGACTTCAAAAAGCTTGTCCGCCCAATAACTTAAGATTCCTTTGACCTACAGTCGTCATATTTGGCAGGGAGGTCATTCATGATTAGTAGATGACCCCTATTGATTTTGAGGTCACCAGGCCAAAGGTCAAGGTCACAGGGGCCTTGACTTCAAAAAGCTTGTCCGCCCAATAACTTAAGATTCCTTTGACCCATAAACTTCATATTTGGCATTGAGGTTAGTGGTGATTAGTAGATAAACCCTATTGATTTTTAGGTCACCAGGTCAAAGGTCAAGGTCACAGGGGCCTTGACTTCAAAAAGCTTGTCCGCCAAATAACTTAAGATTCCTTTGACCCATAGTCTTTATATTTGGCATGTAGGCTAGTCATGATAAGTAGATGACCCCTATTGACTTTGAGGTCACCAGGTCAAAGGTCAATGTCACAGGGGCCTTGACATCAAAAAGCTGGTCCGCCCAATAACTTAAGATTCCTTTGACCCGCAGTCTTCATATTTGGCATGGAGCTTAGTCATGATTAGTAGATGACCCCTATTGACTTTGAAGTCACCAGGTCAAAGGTCAAGGTCACAGGGGCCTTGACTTCAAAAAGCTTGTCCGCCCTATAACTTAAGATTCCTTTGACCCACAGACTTTATATTCAACATGGAGGTTGATCATGACTATAAGGTGACCCCTATTGATTTTGAGGTCACTAGGTCAAAGGTCAAGGTCACAGGGACCTTGACAAATAAAAAGCTTTTCTTCTCAATTGCTAAAAAATGTCCTGTCCGCAATGTATTGATTTTGACATTTTCACATTTGAAGCATGTAGAATACATAACTTAGCAATGCACTGGCTTAGTACGTGCTTCAATGCATGGCTTCACATCAGTGTTGTTATATTTTCTGGTCCTTCGGGATCATTGATGCCAGCACTTTTAAGTGTTGAGAATTGAGTACCGCTCAAGCCGGTGCTAGGGGGCGTGAGGGTTGTTGCACTTATTCATTATCTCTCATGTACAGACTTAATCAAACCGAGTCTGCAATTCTTATGTAATTTTGTTGGGATTAATGCTTCCGAGGGATCACTTTGTTTCCAGAATTTAGTAACCTCGGATTTGGCAGGGAGGTTGTCCTTGAGCTCTAAATGGCCACTGTTGATTCTGACAATGTGGTATGCGGGGGTATTCACGCCATGATGGTGGCAGTTCTAGTTATATTTAATATAAGATAAGGTATAGAACTATAAACTTTGATAATCATGTTGATAATTTTAGCTTCAAATTTGTACCACTTCGAAACAATTTTTATGCCCCCACAATGTGGTAGCATATAGCGTTGCACTTGTCCGTCCGTCAGTCCGTACGTCCCGAAATCTTGTGAACGCAACTCCTCTTAAACCGGATGGCAGATTTTGCTTAAACTTACAGGGATGAACAACCTTAATGTGTAGATGGTAGTAAAGGAAGGAATTTTTGCTGCGACTAAATTTAACTGAATAATGGCCCTTTGTTGATTTTTTTCACTAGATACTATGTAGAAATTTTGTAAACGCAACTCCTCTTAAACCAGATGGCAGATTTTGCTTAAACTTACAGGGATGAACAACCTTAATGTGTAGATGGTAGTAAAGGAAGGAATTTTTGCTGCGACCAAATTTAACAGAATTATGGCCCTTTGTTGATTTTTTCACTATATACTATGTAGAAATTTTGTGAACGCAACTCCTCTTAAACCGGATGGCAGATTTTTCTTAAACTTACAGGGATGAACAACCTTAAGGTGTAGATGGCAGTAAAGGAAGGAATTTTTGCTGCAACCAAATTTTACAGAATTATGGCCCTTTGTTGATTTTTTCACTATATACTATGTAGAAATTTTGTAAATGCAACTCCTCTTAAACCGGATGGCAGATTTTGCTTAAACTTTCAGGGATGAACAACCTTAATGTGTAGATGATAGTTAAGGAAGGAATTTTCGCCGTGACTAAATTTAACAGAATTATGGCCCTTTGTTGATTTTTTCACTAGATACTATGTGGAAATTTTGTGATCGCAACTCCTCTTTAACCGGATTGCAGATTTTGCTTAAACTTACAGGGATGAACAACCTAAATGTGTAGATGGTAGTAAAGGAAAGAATTTTTGCTGCAACTAAATTTAACAGAATTATGGCCCTTTGTTGATTTTTTCACTATATACTACGTAGAAATTTTGTGAACGCAACTTCTCTTAAACCGGATGGCAAATTTTGCTTAAACTTACAGGGATGAACAACCTTAATGTGTAGATGGTAGTAAAGGAAGGAATTTTTGCTGCGACCAAATTTAACAGAATTATGGCCCTTTGTTGATTTTTTCACTAGATACTATGTAGAAATTTTGTGAATGCAACTCCTCTTAAACCGGATGGCAGATTTTGCTTAAACTTTCAGGGATGAACAACCTTAATGTGTTGATGGTTGTACAGGAAGGAATTTTTGCTGCGACCAAATTGAAGAGAATTATGGCCCTTTGTTGATTTTTAGTTTTCAACTTGTGGCACATGTAGTCCAAAACATATTTGACATAGAGTCATAAGATTGACAGAACAGTGGCGTGTGGGGGCATCCATGTCCTATGGACACATTTCTAATTTTCTTTAAGAATATAAAATGTGACCCGATGACCTACTCCTTAATTGCAGAGCATTTTCTTACAAAGAATATTGGGCGAGTGATTAAATATGATCATGGTGATTATTTTGCTAAAATATAAAAATAAAATAAAAATATGTACACAATTCTGCACATACCTTTGGGTATTAAATACTATTAATACTTACATCTTAATAACATCTTGTTGATTAGTTTTGAACTAAAATGTCTTTTTTTTTTGGAGTAAAGAAGATGATTTGTTTTTGTAGGAGATGGCAAAAATTAAGACACAAACTTCTTCAGATCAAAGTCAGACAGAGTATGAGCAAACCAAGTTAGGTAAGTTAATATTTGTTTTGATGGTGTACATACAAGTGTATGATATTGTAATTAATATAAAAACAAAACATAGATCATAGTTACTTTATCATTTAAGAAATTTATATAATGATTTAGTACTCCGGATCATATAATATCATTGAATTAATAATGTTATTTAATTTTTGCATTATACCCTACCACATAATGTGGTTGGTGCTATAGACCCTTTCATTTAAGACCGTATTCAAGTTGTCGCCCTTTGATGACGTCATTGTGGGATACGTAGGACATTGTCGATACGATTAAGTACATTAATAGATGGATATAAACATCTTAAACCTTTCTTGTAAGATTGGCAGATTGAAATTGCCAATAGTTTGTGTAATTGAATAAGATATTACATAAAAAGGATAGTGCAATGAATAAAAATGTTTACTATAATAAGGTTAACGATTTGATTTAATACTAGACCAAATGGCTGGTTAACTGATCATGGTTACTATTTTCGTTTGATTCTAAATAATGGAAATTGTCGCACCGTGTTTTACCAGGCAGTTAAATTGTACTAACTTGCTTATACCAGAGATGTAGATAATTATGTTTTTGCTGCTAATATATGATATGCCAAGAGATATTTTAGGTTTCAACAAGATTGCATTTGAGAAAAATGCTATGCCACCGCATTAATACAACACTAAATAGTAGTGTAGGAACAGATTTTTGTTGTTTCTTTACAATTGAAGATTGTCATAATGCATAGATCCCTGACCTATCTTATTCTTATTATCAGATTAGTGGTTAAATCTATTCTTTCTCCCTTTAAGAAAACATTTGTTTTATTTTCTGTTTTTACTATGTGTACATAATTAGCTCATAATCACTGTCCCTGGGCAGGGCCAATTTTGACACCAGTGGAAAAATTTGAACAATTTTGGTAGAGGACCTATAGAGGATATTATAAAGCAAACATCAAAGCTCTATGCCTTGTACCTTCAGACAAAATATTTTTTTTTACTATATGTACATAATGAAAATCAATGACCCCTGGGGCGGAACCAAATTTGACCCCAGGGCTTTAATTTGAACAATCTTGGTAGAGGTTTACTTCACAATGTTTCATGCAAAATATCTTAACTCTAGCCTTTGTAAATTTAGAGAAGATGATTTTTTTTAAGTTTTCACTATATACATATAAAGAAAACCTATGGCCCCCGGGGAGGGGCTAATTTTGACACTAGAGGCAAAATTTGAATAACTTCGGTAGAGTACCTATAGATGATATCATTTAACAAATATTAAAGCTCTAAGTCTTGTACCTTCAGACAATAAGATGTTTTTAATTTTTTACTAAATGTATATATTGAAAATCAATGACCCCCGGGGCGGGGACATTTTTGACCCCAGGGCTATAATTTAAACAGTCTTGCTAGAGGTTCACTACACAATGTTTTATGCAAATATCTAACCTCTAGCATTTGTCAATTGCTAGATTTTTTTTATGCCCCCACAATGTGGGAGCATATAGCGTTGCACTTGTCCGTCCGTCAGTCCGTCCGTCAGTCCGTACGTCCCGAAATCTTGTGAATGCAACTCCTCTTAAACTGGATGGCAGATTTTGCTTAAACTTCCAGGGATGAACAACCTTTATGTGTAGATGGCAGTAAAGGAAGGAATTTTCGCTGCAACCAAATTTAACAGAATTATGGCCCTTTGTTGATTTTTCATTATATACTATGTAGAAATTTTGTGAACGCAACTCCTCTTAAACTGGATGACAGATTTTGCTTAAACTTCCAGGGATGAACAACCTTTATGTGTAGATGGTAGTAAAGGAAGGAATTTTTGCTGCGAACAAATTTAACAGAATTATGGCCCTTTGTTGATTTTTGGCACATGTAGTCCAAAAAATATTTGACCTAGAGTCATAGGATTGACAGAACAGTGGCGTGTGGGGGCATCCGTGTCCTATGGACACATTTCTAGTTTAAAAATGTTTTTACTGTAAGTTGTCTGGTAGACCCTAACCAAGTTTGTTCAAATTATAGCCCTGGGGTCAAAATCGGCCCTGCCCCGGGGGTCATTGATTTTCACTATATGTACATATATAATCACTGAAAAGCCTCCTGTTACAAGTTCAAAGTGCTATGAAACTATGAAAAATGCTTCAATACTAATCAAACTTGGAACAAATGTTGACTGGACCATTGCCGTTGTAACGACGTGCTCAGTTTTAAATTTCCTGTTACCATGGCAACGAGGGGTAATCTCAAAATTACCAAAAATCACTATTTTGCCTCGATTTTTTCCATCAAAATTTATTTCAAACTGCTGCAACTTCTCAAGGGATTGAGATAGAGTCAAAGGCTTTTCAGCGTTGGTTACACGTTACAGCATGATCGACCTGGGGTCATTTTTAGCCTCTCACAAGTCCAAAATTTTTTTGACGATGAGGGGGACTCCGCCCCCCTTCAAACCCCCCTAACAGAAGGGGGCACATTCCCCTTCTGGCAACCCCCTGATGTATCTTTTGGATGGGGCGGCGCCGAAAAAGTGCTTAATTTTTTTAGCAACATTTCTCAAACGAAAACATGTCTTTGGGGCCCAAATAGGACATTTTGTCACTATTTGAGGCCTAAAAAAGGGGGGTCGAAAGTGTGTTGATCGCGTATATATGAGGTAAAGGGTTAAAATGACATCTCCTCATAAACCGCTGAGCCAATTTCATTCAAACTTCACAGGACTGTTCCTTTGGTGGTCACCTTTACAAATTCTTCAAAGAATTTAATTCCATGCATAACTCTAGTTGCCATTGCAACCGATAGAAAAAAACTTAAAATATCTTCTTTAAAAAAAAAACCAAAGACGTAGAGCTTAGATATTTGTAATGAAACATCTTCTAGTGAGTGTCTATCAAGTTTGTTAAAATAAAAGCCCTGGGGTCAAAATTGGCCCCGCACCGGTGGTCTTTGTTTTTCCCTATATGCATATAGTAAAACTTATAAAATCTTCTTTTAAAGAACCCAAAGAGCTAGAGCTAAGATATAAAACATGAAACATCTTCTAATGTGTTTCACCAAAGTTTGTACAAATAAAAGCCCTTGGGTTAAAATTGGTCCTGCCCTGGGGGTCATTGATTTTCCCTATATGCATATAAGTAAAACTTATAAAATCTTCTTTTAAAGAACCCAAAGAGCTAGAGCTAAGATATTTAGCATGAAACATGTTCTAATGGGTGTCTACCACATTTGTTCAAATAAGAGCCCTGGTGTCAAAATTGGCCCCGCTCCAGGGGATCATTGATTTTCCCTTTATGCATATAGTAAAAACTTATAAATCTTCTTGCCACGGGGCGGATATTGATTTTATTTATGCGTAAAGCAAAAATTTAAAGGTTTGTTCAAATAAAAGTCCAGGGTCAAAATTGGCCCTGCCCCGGGGGACATTGATTTTCCTTATATGTGTATAGCAAAATCTTAAAAATGTTCTTTGAAAAAAACAACAAATAGCTAGAGTTTAGATATTAAGCATGAACAATCTTGTAGTGAGTGTCTTCAAGGTTTGATAAAAAAAGCCCTGGGGGCAAAACTGGCCCTAGAGGTGTCATTGCTTTGAACTATATATGTATAGTTTAAACTTAAAAAATCATTTTTTAAAAAACTCAACAAGCTAGACCTTAGATGTATAGCATGAAACATCTTGTAATGGATGTCTACCAAGTTTGTTCAAATAAAAGCCCTGGGGTTTAAACTGGCCCCACTCTGGGGGACTATATACAGGTGAGCGACTTCAGGGCCATCATGGCCCTCTTGTTTAGCTCGACTATTCGATAAGAATAAGTAGTGCTATTGTATTCACCCGAGCGTCGGCGTCGGCGTAACCACTTATGTTAAAGTTTTTGTAATACCTCAAATATTTTCAAAGTCCATTGACATATGGCTTTGAAACTTTGCACACTTGTTCACCATTATGACCCCAACATGTAGACAGAAGGAGGTAACTCTATCAAGCATTTTGACAGAATTGTGCCCCTTTTTCGACTTAGAATTTACGTTAAAGTTTTTGTAATAGATCTACCTCAAATATTTTCAAAGTCCATTGACATATGGCTTTGAAACTTTGCACACTTGTTCACCATCATGACCCAAACTTGTAGACAGGAATAGGTAACTGTATCAAGCATTTTGACAGAATTATGCCCCTTTTTGACTTAGATTTTACGTTAAAGTTTTTGTAATACCTCAAATATTTTCAAAGTTCATTGACATAATGTTTGAAACATGTTGAAATTTTATACTCTTTAATAGCATAATAGGACTCTCTCCAAGGCTTATAACTGTAATATGGATTTAAAGAAAAAAATTGCCTTTTTCTTTACATAGAAAATTTTACCTTTTAATCAAGGCTTTTTTTACTATCAAGCACTAAGAATAGTCGAGCGTTGCTGTCCTACCGACAGCTCTTGTTATTTTTTTATTGTCTTGATATTGAATTTATGTATTCATAAGTATTTTTGTCATGTTATAATCATAATTAAACGATCAGTATTTACGCATTTAACTTTTCAATTAGCTAACATTAAACGCGGTCTGTATAGTATAATCCCCCATTTACGCCACGTCCAGTAAGGAAAGTAACTATTCCCTAACTTTTATCGCTAAGATGAAAGGGTCTATACTGGAATTACTTTGCGGCATCATTAGGTCAGTCATTCCGACTATCTGTTTCCATTGTGCCCGCTCTATTAATCCTATATATAAGATTTTCTTCAAATGCTTACCTCAACCTGTCTACCTGCAGAACCAATGCCACCACATTACCAGCTCAAGGTCAATATTACACTTGGAGGACAAATGCCAAACATCAAACTTTTTTTTCTTTTTTTCTATAAATTCTATACCCCGAGTGTGATTTTCCTTAAACATGCCTCAACAAGGCAATGTGCAAAATCAATGTCTTGTTTGTTTGAAAAAGGTAAAAGGGTCATTTTTGGGAGGCAAAGGTAAAAATATAAACATTGTCCTTTTCCCTTTTATGCATCCTAAAAATTCCTTTAAAGGATTTTTAGTTTCACCTGCAACAAAGTAAACTGGTGATTTTTGTAAATCCCCTTTTCCCCGCCCGGGCCCGTATGCCCCGCCCTTCTTTCCGCCCGAAAACCTTTTACTTTAAACAAACTTTCTCATTAAACGTTTAACCCAAATTTTAAAATCCCCCCCACGGGAAAAATTGTTTTTTTGGGTTTAGCCCAACTTTAAAAATTTTTTCAAAAAATTTTAATTTCCAACAAAAACCCTCTGGTTGCCATGCCCAACCCAAAAAAAAACTTATCTTTTTTTAGAAAACCCCGTAAGACCTGACTTAAATTTTTGGCCCCATAAAAAACATCATCTATTTCAGTGTCTACCAAGTTTGTTCAAATAAATGACCTTGGGTCAAAATTGGCCCCTCCCAGGCAGGGGGTGTGTCATTGATTTTCCTTATTTGTAGATAGTAAAAATTTTAAAATCTGCTTTAAAAAAAAACAAAATAGCTAGAACTTAGCTTTTAAGCATGAAACATCATCTAGAGGGTGTCTACGAAGTTTATTCAAATAAAAGCCATTGAGTCAAAATTGGCCCTGCCCCAGGGGGTCATTGTTTTTCCCTTTATGTATATAGTAAACACATATTCTTTAAAAAAAACAAATAGCTAGAGCTTAGCTATAAAGCATAAAACATCTTCTAGTGGGTGTCTACCAAGTTTGTTCAAATAATAGGCCTGGGGTCAAAATTGGCCACGCCCCAGGGGTGATTGTTTTTCCTTTTATGTATATAGTAAAACTTTAAAAATCTTCTTTTAAAAAACATTTGCAGCAAGAGCTTATATATTTAGCATGAAACATCTTCTAATGGATGTATACCATTTTTGTTCAAATAAAGGCCCTGAGGTAAAAATTGGCCCCGCCCCGGAGTTCATTGATTTTCCTTATATGTATAGTGTAAAAACTTTAAAATCTTTTTAGAGCTAGGGCTTAAATATTTATCATGAAACATCTTCAAATGGGTGTCTACCAAGTTTGTTCAAATAAAAGCCCCTGGATTAAAACTGGCCCCGCCCCGGGTAAATAAAGGTGAGCGATTTCAGGGTCATCACGGCCCTCTTGTTTTAAATTGGCATAACTGTTTACAGCAACATGAAAAGCCATGCCACAGTTGTGCCAGTTCAAGGTCAAGGTAACACTTAAAGATCAAAAGTCATATATCAAACATTTTCGTTTCTGCTTTATAAATTCTACAATTGCCAAGGATTTTCTACAAACTTGGCACTGATCACCTTATGGCAATGTGCTGAAACAAGGCTACTGCCTCAACAGCTCAACGTTAAGGTCACCACGTTGACTCTTAAAATGTACTTTATCCTTTTAGGATCTTGATGTGAGGATGTTTTTATTAAGATTATTTGTAAGTATTTCTGAGTTTAAGGACTGCTCAATAAATTTTCAGTTTGTCGTACTCAATTGATGGAACATTATCGCAGTGATGTACTTAAAGTATCAGCAATACCTTTACAACCAGATGAAGAAAATTATAACTTCAGTGACATTTATATAAGACCCACTATAACAAATAAGATAGAAAAGAACAGAAGGGAGTCTGAGGAGAAAGAAATAGAGTCCATGTCAGAGATTTTCACAAAGAACGGAGAACCCCAGAAATTTATTTATGTTGTTGGAGATGCAGGTCTGGTAAGAGTAGTTTCTGTAAATATTTGATCAACTGTTGGTGTATGGCACACAGTGATGGACACAATAAAGATGATGAGTTTGAAGGAGTCAATGAAATGAAGAAATTTGATTTCATGTTTTATATTTCTCTAAGACATAACATAAAGATCCGAAGTATCCAAGATATGCTTGAAATGCGATATGATAAGATAAAAAAATTAGGTAAACTTCTGGAAAATGATTCTGAAAAGATGATTATTTTGCTTGATGGTTTAGATGAATGGTCTTTTGACAGTGAGATTAGGAATGAGTTCCAGGCAGGCCTTCCTGGACGTGACTTTACAAAGAAATACACCATTGTTACTACATCACGGCCATGGAAAATTCACAGTTTGAGAGTAAGTAATAGAGAGATTCATCAATTATTGAAATTAGAAGGGTTTGATGAAAGACATGAAAAAGAAATGATTAAGAAAACAATAACAGCACTGGACGAATCATTAGATCCTAGTGAGTGTGAACAAGAGCTTAAAGAACCGTCTGTGGTTAGCCTGAAACAGGTACCAATTATGCTGCAGCAATTGATTTGTCTATGGTGTGATGGTAAACTCAATAAAACCTCAAGGTGTGCTATTTATACTGGTATGTTAGAACTTTTATTTCACCTGGAATATCAATAAAACTTTAAGTAATAATACAGAACGTATGAAAAGTTCTCAGAAATGTTGAACTCCCCCAGTATTTAACAGATGTAAAGAGATATGTAGACTAAATAGTCATCTTATATATGGTGTGTCGCACTTGGCTTATGAGACATTGTTCAATTATCCGAAGGATAAGCCCTTAACATTTTGACAAATCTTGTTTGATGATTTGAAAATATCACATGCAGTGCGAGAAACATGTTTGAAACTGGGAATTTTGACAGAAGAATAAATGTCCTTCTTTTTCTGTTTCCAAACCTAAAAGCTCATTGTTCTCTTTCATTCACAAAAAATTTTGCAAGAATTTCTGGCGGGCAGTAAAAAAATTTGGTTTTTAAAATTTAAATAAAAAATTGGCATCAGATGACAAACGGGTTTAAGTTTCAAAAATTTATTTTTTTTTTGGGAAATTTGTTAAAAGAAAATAATATTAGAACGTCAAATTTTATGATTTTTGCTACGGGTTTTAAACCCTGATTAGTTTTAAAAAAGGGGTTTAAAATTTACATATGGTATGGTTTTCAAAAAGCCCTCTCGGGGTTTCCGGGGTTTCGGGGGAAGAACAAAAAAGGGTGGGTAATCTATTTTGAAATTATTGGAAAATTAAAAAGTTTATTTTGGTCAATTGGAAAAAATTAAAAAATGCAAATTTTGTATAGGAAAAAATCCTGTTTTTTATATGGAGATTTGGCCCTTTAAAAAGAGGGTGTCCAGTTAAAATTGGGGAATATTGTTTGTTCGGGTTTATGGAAAAAGCATAAATTGTTCCGGAACTCTGTTCTGTCTATTAATGTAGATGACATCGGCATAAAAAATGTTAAATTTACAAAATATTTACCAATGTTTCATCATCTTGAAAAAATTGAAATAAAATATGAATTTCAATTTCAACCGTTCTTAAAAACACAAAGTGATAGTACACAGAGTAATGAACAGATGATTGATGAGATAAACAATTGTGTTTCTGAGACAATAAAAGTAAATACTTTAACATTAAAATCTCTGTCTCTTGATGTCTCTTACACTGACGAGTATTTCCCAGTGTGTAAAACAGTTGTTAGTTACCTACCTAGTATGATCAATCTTGTAGCAATACGTATGAGTCTTATAACAATGAGTCATGATGATACTACTACATTTTGTAATTTTCTTGAGAGAACCAGTCATCTTGAACAAATACATCTTGATAATGTTGCATGTATGTGTAGGAACCAGCATGATGTAAATTTATCAAAACATAAAAACAACTTAAAGAAAACCTTTTTTTGTTTTGAAAACTGTTAGTGTTTAGATGCTGATTAACAAACCTTGAAATATTTACTTTTTAGAAAAATTTTGAAAGATAGAAAATTGTTTTTAAAAAATTTTTGGGATTTATTAGAAAATCTAACAAAAAAAAAAGGAATTTGGGAATTTTGTAATGGGTATACCAAATATCTAAAATTATTTTATCCCAACTTTTAACAAAAAAGACTAGTAAAGGTTTTAAACCATTGTTAAAAACAATTCAGTAAGTTTGGGATTTTCCCAGTATTGTGGGGTTACTGACAATAAATAAAATTTTAAACCTTTAGAAAATTGAAGATTTTAAAAGAACATTAAGCTTTATTATGTCAAAAGGGATTTTGGGACAACAGGGCCCAAAAGGGTTTGTTGATAGTTTTCCCTCTAAGTCCTCACACTGTATTTTGTGAGATTTAGAGCACTTGATATAAACGGGGAGTTTGGTGAAAGAGTTTTAATGATGGTATGTTTAAACAGTGATATATGAAGGACTTAGAGGAGCGAAGGGAAATGATGCTATACAGTATGTAAAAGATAAGGATCAGTTATTTCATGTTAAACAGGATGATACTATTTGGTTTGTATTTTCAACAAAAAAAGTAAACTTGTAGTAAACATAAATTATTGCATGTTAAAAGAGATGATTTGTTTGAATTTTCAACAAAAAGGGGATAAAAGTATCAATTTAGAACACATGAAGTGTTTAAACTAAATTATTAAAAAGAGATTGATAATTTGGTTTTTTCATTTTCAACAAAAAAAATGATCTGAATGTTTAACATAGTGAGATAGAATACATGCAGTTAACATAGTGCTAATAATCTAAATTATTTCATGATAAAAGACATAATTATTAAAATAAACATTATCAGCAAAAAAAAATACTTAAGTTACATATTGATATGTTAAATAATGAATGTAATCCAATATGATAGATAACAATCATCAAAAACAGTTCATTAAATATCAATTTCTGATCATTGTAGTAATATTGAAATTGATGAAAGTAATACCAGTTATATGATATATAAGACAAGGGAATGGTATATAAATACCAGTTATATGATATATAAGACAAGGGAATGGTATATATAAATACCAGTTATATGATATATAAGACAAGGGAATGGTATATATAAATACCAGTTATATGATATATAAGACAAGGGAATGGTATATATAAATACCAGTTATATGATATATAAGATAAGGGAATGGTATATATAAATACCAGTTATATGAGAAATATGTCAAGAGAATGGTATATATCAATACCAGTTATATGATATATAGGACAAGGGAATGGTATATATGAATAAAAATTATATGATATATAAGACAAGGGAATGGTATAAAGGAATACCAGTAATATGATATAAAGGACAAGGGAATGGTATATATAAATACCAGTAATATGATATATAAGACAAGGGAATGGTATATATCAATACCAGTTATATGGTATATAAGACAAGGGAATGGTATATATAAATACCAGTTATATGACATTTAGAACAATGGAATGGTATATATGAATACCAGTTATATGATATATAGGACAAGTGTTTGGTATATAAAAATACCATATATGTATATTATATGTTAAATATGCAAAGGAAATGGTATATATCAATACCAGTTATAAGATGTAAAGGAAAATGGAATGGTATAAATGAATACCAGTTATATGTTATATAAAGCAAAGGAATGTTATATGTAAATTCCTGTTATACAATATTTAGACAATGGAATTATTTATATCAACACCAGTTATATGATATATAGGACAATGGAATGGTATATATAAATACCTGTTAGATGATATATAGGACAAGTAAATTGTTTCATTGAGATGAGGACCATTTACATGTTATATTTTAGAGATTCCTTCTTTGATTGTTTTATATTGTAAAGATTGTAAAAATTTACAAATTGTAATTATGGAAAACCATAAATGTGTACAAGTTAATACTGTTAGTCAGTATCATTCAAACAGTATCGTTAAAGGGATAATATTTTCTTAATTTCTTGACATGATAGGACAGGAGTTATTTTGTTGAGGTTTCATACTATTTGAAGAAGATATATTATTTTTCATGTAAAAAATTTGTATGCAAAATATCAGATTATTTGCTCACTTTGTTTTTCCAAAATACTAGTAATCGTTTAAGCTCGACAATTCAATGAGTAGTTAATGCTATAACAGTACTTACCGCATTGGCGTCAAACTTAGGTTACTTTTATGTGTGCAAGTTGGTATCTAAAAAACTACTGAAAGAAAATTTCAATTGACATTCTTGTTCTTTAACATGACTAACACAAATCCCATACCTCTGATATTTTTTTCCTCATATTCATTCCCCTTTTACGACTTAAAAAATCTTGGTTAAGTTTTTATGTATAAGAGTGGATTAGAACTTCACACACATATATGAGAGTAAAAGGAAGTCACTTTCCGAGCACATATATATTTTACAGAAAAAGTTCCCTTTTTGAAGTTCTGCATTATCCATCACTGTGGATAGTCAAGCACAATGTCCTGTCAACAGTGTTTAAATGTTTATAGCTAAAGTCTGTCTGAAAATTACACTTCATTAATATCGATTTTCAATTTTATTCCGAGTATATATCTTTAGTATCATTTTTTTCCTTATTCAATATCCCGATTGATCAGTTTTGGCTTTTCTATTTTTAGCTCACCTGTCACAAAGTGACAGGGTGAGCTTTTGTGATCGCTTTACGTCCGGCGTCCGTCCGTCGTCCGTCCGTCGTCCGTCCGTAAACTTTTGCTTTAAATGACATCTCCTCATAAACCACTGAGCCAATTTCATCCAAACTTCACAGGAATGTTCCTTTGGTGGTCACCTTCAAAAATTGTTCAAAGAATTTAATTCCATGCAGAACTCTGGTTGCCATGGCAACCGAAAGAAAAATCTTTAAATATCTTCTTTTAAACAACCCTAAGAGCTAGAGCTTAGATATTTGGCATGAAACATCTTCTAATGAGTGTCTACCAAATGTGTTCAAATAAAAGCCCTGGGGTCAAAATTGGCCCCGCCCCAGGGGGTCATTGATTTTCCCTATATGCATATAGTAAAAACTTAAAAAATCTTCTTTTAAAGAACCCACAGAGCTAGAGCTAAGATATTTGGCATGAAACATCTTCTAGTGGGTGTCTACCAAGTTTGTTCAAATAAAAGCCCTGGGGTCAAAATTGGCCCTGCCCCAGGGGGTCATTGATTTTCCCTATATGCATATAGTAAAAACTTTAAAAATCTTCTTTTAAAGAACCCAAAGAGCTAGAGCTAAGATATTTAGCATGAAACATGTTCTAATGGGTGTCTACCAAGTATGTTCAAATAAAAGCCCTGGGTTCAAAACTGGCCCCGTCCCGGGGGTCATTGATTTTCCTTATATGTGTATAGCAAAAACTTAAAAATCTTCTTTGAAAAAACCCAAATAGCTAGAGTTCAGATATTAAGCATGAAACATCTTTAAGTAAATATCTACAAAGTTTGTTCAAATAAAAGCCTGGGGGTCAAAACTGGCCCTGCCCCAGGGGTGTTATTGTTTTTAACTATATGTGTATAGTAAAAACTTAAAAAATCTTCTTTTAAAAAACCCAATGAGCTAGAACTTAGATGTTTAGCATGAAACATCTTCTTATGGGTGTCTACGAAGTCTGTTCAAATAAACAAATAAAAGCCCTTGGGTAAAATTGGCCCGGGGGGGGCTATATACAGGTGAGCGACCTCAGGGCCATCATGGCCCTCTTGTTATTCTTTATTGTTTAACCTCAGTGGAGCTCCTTTAAGTGAACTATTTATTGTTTATGTTAGAATGATAATTTTAAACACTAAGCAAGTATAGATATATCTTGCTGTAAATTTATATGTACTAGTATATACTGTAACTACATAGACAGTATAACATAAGTTTTAATCAAAAAATGTTATACACCGTAGATGTAAATATGAATTTTAGCTCACCTCACCTGTCACAAAGTGACATAGTGAGCCATTGTGATCGCTTTTTGTCCGGCGTCCGACCGGCGTAAATTTTTACTTTAAACGACATCTCCTCATAAACCGCTAAGCCAGTTTCATTAGAACTTCACAAAAATAATCCTTTGGTATTCAACTTTAAAAATTCTTCAAAATTTTATTCCATACAGAACTCTGGCTGCCATTGCAACCGAAAGAAAAAAACATAAAAGTTTTCTTACAGAAAAACTTAAATATTTGGCATGAAACATTGTCTAGTCAGTGTCTACCAAGTTGTTCAAATAAATTCCCAGGGGTCAAAAATAGGGGGGGGGGGTCATTGATTTTCCTTATACATACCAGTTCTCAGCTGCCCCTTGGTGATATATACCAGTTCTCAGCTGTGCCTTAGGGATATATACCAGTTCTCAGCTGCCCCTTGGGGATATATACCAATTCTCAGCTGTCCCTCAGGGATATATACCAGTTCTTGCTGTCCCTTGGGGATATATACCAGTTCTCGCTGTCCCTCAGGGATATATACCAGTTCTCAGCTGTCCCTCAGGGATATATACCAATTCTCAGCTGTCCCTCAGGGATATATACCTGTTCACAGCTGTCCCTTAGGGATATATACCTGTTCACAACTGTCCCTCAGGGATATATACCAATTCTCAGCTGTCCCTCAGGGATATATACCAGTTCTTTCTGCCCTTGGGGATATTACCAGTTCACAGGTGCCCCACGGGGATAAAAACAAGTTCTTAGCTAATCCTCGGATAAGTTCTCGGCATGGTTTATACCTGTTCTTGACTGCCCCTTGGGGGATATATATAAATTCTCGACTACCCCCAGTGGGGGATGTATTCCAGTTTTCATCATAAGTCAGTGCAGGAATATAATAAGTCTCAGCTATACCTGAGGGATATATACCAGCTCTCGGATGTCAATATGCTCTTTCACACAGACAGCCATATTTTATAAAGTTATATACTATCAGATATTTATGTTCATAGATAATTTATGTAACGGTTCAATTAGAACTTTTTAATTAAACAATTGGTCATATTTTAGTACCAAGACATTATAACATTATAGGCATACATAAGTTATATTTCTGCTGATGTTAACATAATTATGATATGTTAGTTTACATGTATTGTAAAACATATGTTACATGAAATTACTCAAAAGTTATGTTGTAATCTTGTGTCTAAAAATGCATCCAGGGTAATTAAAGCATACTGGTTATGAATACACTTCATTCGTGATGAATTTAGTTCAGCCAAATCTGTACGTATGGGTTCCGACAATGCTAAAATATATATTAGATGTTTTCAGACAGTAAAGATATAACTATATTTTATTATAGGTATGTAAGATTTTTATGCTTGCTGATGTTAGTATATACCAAGATTAAGATATGTTATATATAAATATAGTTTACACATGTCTGTTTGTTACATGAAAGTTTGAAACATGAAATTCTGATTGAATGTATCTAGTACATAATGTAAACATATTATTTCATGTTAATAAATGTTTATTGTATAATTACATACTATTGCAATCCTTTTATGAAAATAAGATAATACTATTTTACATAAAGAAAGGTTTTGTGACATGTGACTATACGTACATTTGAAAATGTTATACGTGTTTGCTTTAAAGGCCCATTAAGCCTTAAAAAATGCAATCACTTTTATTTTTCAAAAGCTTATTTTTTTGTGTCCAAAGAGTCTTTCATTGTCCATATAGCACAGCCATCATTTGTTTGTTTTGCATTTATTCATGTTTGATTTAAAGGCCCATTAAGCTTAGAAAATGCAGAATGTTATTTTTCAAAAGTTTTTATTTTTGGTGTCCAAAACGTCTTTCATAGGCCATATATCTAAGCCAACTTGTGTTTGTTTTGCATTTTAGCAACCAGTACAATTATGATGAATAAGTATTATATATGGAAGTCAAAATTACATTTTTTTTTACATTTTGCATCTCTATTAACAAACTCAATTTTTTGGCAGGTGATAAAAATAGCACTTTTTCTAAATATATTAGTACAACATTATAAAACACATATTGGCCCTTTTACAAAAATAAAAATCTATTCATTTCTGAGGCGAAATGTGCCTTTAAACTTTAAATGTATATGTAGAGAAAATTCATCTGGTATATAAGTAAACATACAATTACATGAAGATGTTATTAATTGTTAACTAGATATATGAATGTTTATCTTTATTTCATGCTTAGATTTGTTATGTCTTGTGAACATATGCATCAGACATGTTTGTTTGTGACTTGGAATCTAGATTTTACAATTCTAGTATATTTGTAAACATTCAAATTACATGTACTCATAACAAATCTATATTGTCCATGTTTATGCATAAACAATTCTATATGAAGTTAAGATAAGTTCATGCTGTAATATGTTATGTCAATTGTACATTATATATTAACTATGTCTGTTTAGTGAATATTGTATGATTAAATCCATCTCATACATTTATAATCCTTTAATTACATATACTTGGTAACTTATATATTTATTGTTTTGGCCATGTTTATGCTAAAACAATACTACCGTATATGAAGTTAAGATAAGTTCATGCTCGAATATGTCGATTGTACATATACATATATACAAAACATGACTGTCTAAAACATGAATTGTTTATGGAAAACAGTATTCAGTATATGATCTTATCATGGAAGCTTCATAGAGAGCATTATACTGTTTTTGTTATTAATGTAGTACTATTAAATAAATCATGTTTGTTTGATTGGTTTTGATAGCATGAATGTGTGACTTTTCTTAATAAAAGATTGTACAAAATGTGATTTGTGTATCATTTGTTTTTCCTCTCTTGCAGAACAAGTTGGTTTATAAACCTTGTCAAATATTTACTTCCCACTATTTCCATATATAGCAAAGACTAAGCTGCCAGTACATAAATAACGTTTGTAAAATATATGCACTGTACTAGGGATGAGACATTGACTGATGAAAAAAAAACGTTTGTAAAATATATGCACTGTACTAGGAATGAGACATTGACTGGTGAAATAACATTTGTAAAATATATGGACTGTACTAGAAATGAGACATTGACTGGTGATATAACGTTTGTAAAATATATGCACTGTAGACTCGTGAAAAAACGTGTAAGATAAAACGCAATCGACAAGTCTACAAAATGCATTAACACATGATATATACAAGGCGTTACAGTTATAAGATGTCACATATGACTTTATACAAATTATTTCAATTTTGTAAATACGTTGTTACTGCATGTGATATGATCCGAGTTTTCTCCTTATAGTATATATTATAAAGCTGAATGTTATTCTATGATCCGGGTGCATTATAAGTAAGTCTGAGAAATCTTGCATAAATAACAACAAAATTACTTGAAAATTTACTCGGTTTGCTTGTATGACTTGATTGTGTCGGGGGACTGCGTTCCGTGGATGTCACCTTGCATTGATCTTTGTTCTCATTGTTTTGTTATCGAGTCTGTACACGAGGAATGATGATAAAGTACAACCTCCCTCACGCCCCATAGCACCGGCTTGAGTAGTACTTAATAATTTTCAACACACAAAAGTGTTGGAATCAAAGGTCTAGAAAGTAAAAAAAAAGACAACAACAACAACACTGAAATAGTACGGCTGCTACACAGAACTTGACACCTGCTGTTTTGAAGTATAAAAAATCAGCAAAAAGTTTGATCTTCTGGAAGCATATAATCACAATTCCTTTTGAAATAGTAAAAAAGTTCTACATCCCTCACGCCTCCTAGCACTGGCTTGAGCGGTGCCCCATTGGCAACATTGTTGGAATCACTTGGAATAAAGTTATACCAAGTTGGAATCAAGTTATATTATCATCACTATGTAAGTGGAGATACATAATTATGTACCTCTTTAGCCCACCCATAGATTGAGTTATGACAGGTCCAGTTAAATTAAATGTGTAACTGTGTTTATTTTATGATATGACAGAAAAATGCCCTGTCACATATATAATTATAATATCATTAGGAGAAATACTGAAAAAAATTACATTATGGGGCGATAAAAATAATCCAGGGAGACTAATACTGTTCGTATACATGTATGTATCAAAATACTTAATTTGTACATTCGGTAATAACAATTTGAGGGAGACTAATCATGCATTTATATTAATCTTTTTACAAGGATAAATTCCCTTTGATCATATTTCAGGTAGCCATACATATAAATTATTTTTTTTTAAATGCGGCGGCTTAAAAACAAGTTTTCTGTTTTCTTATAAAGTGATCACATGAATGGGTGTAACATTTTACAAGGTTACGTTCATTACCATTCATGGATACATCTTTGCTCTAATCACTTTACCTGTATTAAAGGACAAAGGGACACCTGAGGTCTTCCTCAATCATTAGAGCTGGAATGTCGTCTTGTGATCTGTTAAAAATGGCGTTATTTTTAAGGAAAGGCCTACATCGACTTAACCTGTAATAAGAAATGCAGCTCCCGAAAGACAATTTGAGCATTCTCTTGTTGAAAAATCCGGAAAGAAAGTGATCCCTCGGAAGCATTAATCACAACAAAATTACATAAGAATTGCAGACTCGGTTTGATTGAGTCTGTTCATGAGGGATACTGAAAAAGAGCAACTTCCTCACGCCCCCTAGCACCGGCTTAAGCGGTACTCGATTCTCAACACTTAATAGTGCTGGTATCAATGATCCCGAAGAACCAGAAAAATATAATAACACGGAATTGAAGAACAGGGCAACTTTTTACAACTGCCACACAGCACTTGACACCTGCTGTTGTGAAGTAATAAAAATCCGACATAAACCTTTGGTAGAATTAAAAGTATTTTGCCCAAAGATGATCGAGTCTATTATATCTTTATTTTTTTCTGAAACCGACCTCGGGTCATTTAACCCTGTATGGTATGGCACATGATATCATATAATTGCAGCTGTAATTATTTTCCTATTCTTTATTTTAAGTTGTAAACTGTTCGTGTTCATTAAAATAAATATTCCACAGAATCAAACGGGTGATAACAGGTTTTGTTTGTTTGTTTGTTTCATTTTACGCTTTTTCCCCAACAATATTTCAGTCATATAGGCGGGTAGTTTCCTAACCATCGTTCCTGGATAGTTACACCAGTACTAAAATTCCTCCGTGCTAAACTATCAAAGCATCTCCCGGGGATCGAACCCACGCCAGACAAGTAACTGGATTAGACTCTAACTCCTCGACCACGGAGGCAGTGAAAAAGCAGGTACTAATTTCTTAAGTTATAGTTTTGTGGAGGATCTGCTTGTGAATTGTGTATAGGTGCAAATGTATGATGATAATAATTTCAGTATAATTATGTATAATAATGATAATGAAGATATCAGTATTATAATGAAGATATCAGAATAATAATGAAGGTATGAGAATGACAATAAAGATATTGGAATGACAATGAACTTGATAAACAAATATCTTTATTATCATTCTGAAATCTTCATTGTCATTCTGGTATGTTTATAATCATTCTTTTATCATCATTTTCATTCTGAGATTTTCATTGTTATCTTGACTTCATCCAAAAATATTTGCAAAAAAAGTAAACATAAATATATTCATAACTGTTTAAACCAGGAGACCTATTTTGACCAGTTCCGAACACGTACATGTATTTTTGATGACGGACTGTACCCAACTGAAAACGTTTCCGCGTTTTCTTATCAGAAATAAAATGTTCTTTAATGTTGAAATATATGAATGAATATATGTAAGAAAGTGTGCCAACATTTCATTTGAGGTATATGTATTAAATTATAATCATTTATTTAAAATGCGTTTACTGTAGGCCACTATATATATATATATAATATAGTAGGAAAGTCGTAACTTAAAATATCCTACCATGTTATTATTTTATAAAAAGTACTGTACGTGTAGTGTAATATTAATATACATTTATCTCTGAAAACTGAATAATGAAATAAAATGCAGAATATAGATCAAAACAAAACATGGACATGGATGTCTGTGTCAGTGTTGACAGATATTATTTAAACTAAAGATGCACGTTTGTCAGTATGGACAAAATTAAAAACATAGATTATCTATAAAAAAAGTATTTACCAGTAATGGGACTAGAACTAGTGTTGTTCAAGCATTATTGCAAAACAAAAAACTTATTTTCATCTTGGACATTGTATAAGACCTTGTTTTAAACAGAACTTTCCAGAAATAATGAGAAAAATCAAATGCATGCAATGCAATTGCAGTTCTACTTCATCTCACGCCAAGCATGGTGGTGCTTTAAAGATTGCAATACCATATACATGTATACCCCGAATGAATATTAAAATAATAAATCAGACTGAAAGTTGGCAGTGTACTTACTTAGTTTAAGTATTAGCTCGCAAAAATAGTCAAATTAATATTACAAATGGCATTTGTAACGTTATGTGCACCGGAACTTGCTTCGGAACTGGTGAAACTAACCAGATTCGATCAAGCAGTATTCTTACTAGAAAAAGATAATATATTTCCTAATACTTGTTAGGCTTGAAGTCGAATCAAATATCAACTAGCTAGCAGGTACATTTTTTAAACCAACTTTTTGTTAATTTGTAAGCAGACACCAAACGTTGAAAAACTGAACCGGAACCGGTCAAACAAATGTATCACATTTTTATAGATTTATTTTATAACAAAGTAACAGATATATTGTAATTTTTTTAACAAAAAGAAAATGCTGAGGCCATTATTATACTTAATTTTATTGCATTAAGAACACATTTACGGAAACGCTATATTATATGTTATTTTGGTTTTGGAGTGATATATGTGGATATATTACCTGTTAAGATTTTATATCACCCGAGCCGTTAGGCGAGGGTGATATTTTATCTCGGCAGGTAATATATCAACATATATCACTCCAAAACCAAAATAATAATTTCATTACCCTTCCCCTGCCGAGTTTAGACGATTTTTAAAATAATCATTGCTGTTTCAAATGAAACGTCGAAATAAGATTCCCTTTAGGATACCCCTTCGTCACAACATGACGTCACATAAATACATGACGTATTTTTCCCGTAAGTAAACAAGAGAAAAGGAGTAGTCTATTGAACGCACTTTTTTGTAATTAATATCAAGCTTTCACAAGGTCATATTTGTTTTCGATACTGATGGTTATATGTATCATAACTCTACTTTGGTAAATATTTATCATTTGACAGTTAAAAAGTGTTTTTAAATCGGAATTTACACCGGGTAAAATCGAACCGTACGCGCATCATCTCCGCGCATGTTGTTTACAACGTTGGGTACCAAACGGGGAAATTTAGTGTGTATATTACCCGTCTGGCTCGGTTATATCATTTTCTTTCGGGTGATCAATATCCAATCAAAAAGGCGGAAAAAATCTGGAAGGGTAATAAAATTTTATGTAAATCATTATATAATACATTTTACCATTGTGTTTTTTAGTTAATATAGAAAAACAATCAAAACAAAATCTATTATTTTTTTAAAAGTCCAAATGTTTCATGCTATTTTTTGCCTCATTATTTAGAAAATTAGAAATCTATATCCCGGTACAACCCGTTTCCGGCAACTTAACAAGATATCGGAGCGTAAAATACTATTTATGTTGAAGAACGTAAAAGTTTGTCATGGATATTATAAAATCGTCTTCCCGCTGATTCATGATACAAATAAAATTTACTGACGGCATTTTTTGTTTTAGTTATCCATATTCAATATGGCCGATCCAATGTCCCAAATACGGAAGTAGCACAACCTGTTTCCGGCAATTGTAGTAAAAGTATACTTCACGAAAAAATATGCGTCACATAAGTTAACTAACATTCACAACTTAAACTGTAAGTAATATTTTAACTGTAACAACACTTTTAACTGTTAGGAACATATTTACAAGAGCCTGAGGACCTGATTTGATTGTCTCTATATCAACTTTGCCATATAGTCTATCCTGTAGGGTTGTTCTAGGTACATTAAAGACTTTTGAAGCTTTATTTGTTGACATTTTGCTTTCTTTGACAGCAAAATAAGCTTTTGACAAGTTGTCAGGATCATAGGTTCTATAAGACCCCCTGTCTGGCACATGATGCTGAAAAAAATCAAAACAACATCTATTAGCATTTATTCAATTAAAATTCAATTAGTAAACAATTAACCTATCTATTAATAAGGAACTATGGTTATGTTGTCACGTTATTTTTTCTGTGAAGTATACTTTACGAATCATTGACAGGGGGCGGAGCTTAGATTATGCTGTAAAATTGAATAAAATATCATATGGCGGAGGCTAGTCCAGGCTAAGATTTTCTTAAAATTTGAAGAAATTGATGTAAGTATCTTTTAAATCTTATAGCCGTTATGTTACATATTTTATACTGAAACGAAATGATTACTTCATGAAACAGAAATAACTAATGTGCCAACACAAATTACAAAAAGTTAACAATTAAAAACGAAAGTAGATTTATGAAAAGCTGGGGTCCGAATTCCCACATTAGGCTAATAATTATAGATGTTTTCAAATGGAAAGGTAACATCCATTTATTAAGCATTTGTAAATCATGTTTTTTTATCTGAAATCATAAGTTTGAGGAATACTTTATTAAACTAATTTTAATATGAAATTAGGCAAAGCCTATGAACGGGGAAGTCGTTAAAATATTCCTTTCATTCCTTCCGTTTTAAAGGTGTCATTCAGTATTACATGCACTGCTTCCGTTTTCACTCGGAACACTCGACGATTATTATTTATCCGAAAAGTTGAGATTTGGTACGTTATCAGAATGCCCCGCCTATTATCATTGAGTTACATTGTAAATGGCGGTGCCCGACTAGAACTGACACTGAAAATTTCGTTGATAGGTATAGAATTCTATATATTTTTTAATTGTTTTTTATTTGATTTTCTTTTAAATATACACGTGTAGTCTATAGCCGGGCAAGCCAAAGCCCGGACCCGCTTCGCGGGCCCGGTCTTTGACTTCCCCGTATTAGGATTTGATAATTTACCAAAACGGCAAAAGCATAGGAACGCAGATCGCGGCGCATATTTTCGATCACAGGGGGCCCACACAGTGTTTGGATGGTATATACTGCTTGATAGTGACCTTAAAATGAGATTTTAGTCATAACCTTATAATATGTATATAAATATAGACAAGGGGCATTACTCGCTAAATAGAGAATTTTCGATCACACTCAAATTCATGCGAGATTTTCCACTAATTAAATAAAAAAATTCCAAAAACTATACTGCGTTGCATAGCTTATATAATCCACAATTGATAAACACTAAATCTATTCTGATTCCCTTAGCCCATTTTAAGAAATTTATTCAAAACCGTTCACTTCTGTCACAAAATTGCTTAGTCGTACTAGATGTCGCAACACCAAATTCCACGGGTAAAATATCAATTTTAAAATGGGGAGGTACAAATAAAAGCATGCAAACAATAACACAACATAGTTTCTATTACCTACCTGCGCAAATAGTCGTTAAGCGCTCTATATTCGTCTGTTTCGAACGAAATCTTCAAATCAGAGCAGAAATCTGCTTCGACGTAGACATCTTGGGGAAACCCCGGTCACGTGACCAGCCGGTGTATCGAGACCTTTCATTGGTTCGGTAGGAACTTTGTTTATAACGACAACCAATGAAAGGTTTCCATACACCATGACCAGAATTTCCAACATGTATTCGCCGAAGCAGATTTCTTTGTCTATATTTATATACATATTATAAGGTTATGACTAAAATCTCATTTTAAGGTCACTATCAAGCAGTATATACCGTCCAAACACTGTGTGGACCCCCTGTGTTTTCGATCGTGTAACGGTTTTTAAAAACGTTTCCGCTTCATCTAAATATCTCTTAAGTATTATCCGAGCATATGGCCCAGGGCTCTCGATTGACACGGGGATCCGGGTTTTGACTCGTGAAAATCGGGAAATACACAAATTTGACACGTGATAAAATCTGCTCAAGAGTCAATTTGCCACGTGGGATTTTCAGCTATGCAATAATAATTACCTTAAATCCACACCTAATTACCTATCAAATCCTACATATATATTCAAATCACACTCATTAAAAATGTCAACAGGCAGTATAAGTCGTGTATAAAATGCTTTACACACAGCAATTGTTTATACCCTGTGCACTGAAGCGCAACAATTCAGTGGCTGCAATTTGACAGTGCTAAAAATAGCTCTACACAACTGATAAGAATTACATACTTCAGGTGTCAGTTATTGATGCTTTTAAAGGTTTATAATACGTCTTTGATTTACTTGGAGTACCTGTGCATTTGTTATTTCTTTTTCCATTAAATATTCCTGGTACATTTTGGTATTTAAAATTAATATGATATAGCATACCAGTAAAGATAATTTTTTTATATTTTATACATTTAATCAGAAAAGCTGCTGCTTATTTTATTCTTTCACAGCAATTCATTTTTTTGTTTTATTTGTTTTTGTTTTTTTTAGGTGGGGGGAGGGTATAGACATTTATAATTATAGATTTTTTTCTGTCAATTTAGACTTTGGAATCTCTAAAAATGACCTCCAATACAGTCATTTTTGTAACATAAAAATGATTCATGTAGTCAAATGACACTAGAAAAAAATGATTTGACTCACAAAAATTTTGGCCAAAGAGTCTTTGACTCGTGAAATTCTGACCCTACTGAGAGCCCTGATATGGCCTCAAACAATATATTATCACTTGGACCCAATCTGTTACTTTTAAAACTGGTGAAATTTTACGGTATTATAAAAAAAAGACAAGGAGTGACATCCGCCATTTGCCGCAACATTCGGCATGAGTTTTCCCCCTTTGGCTACACTTGATTACTATTTTTCAGTCTATGCGAAAGACTTCTGAGTTTTGCTGGACAGTAGGTCCTGTAAACTGAGACAAGTGAAGTTATCTTTTTTCACCACAATCAAAATGTAAACATAAATATTGTTATACATGTATTCAATGGATTTTGCTATTTAAACTTTAATTTCATACAGACTATATACAAGCAAAATGAGAGGGTAAATTTCAGCAAAAGTCTGGCATATGTAAACAGAATTATATATATCGGTAATTTAGTGAAGTTGATAGATTAATTGTTCAATGATTTTGGTACCTTCCCTTAGGAAAAGGAAAGGCATTTAACTTGCAGTTATTTAGCATTGTTTTTCTGACCAGTTTTAACCATTTATTAAGCAGTTTTCCTTGACAAATGTGATTATGTAGAAAGCATTTAAAATGCAGTTAAAATGCATTTAAAATGCAGTTATTTAGCATTGAAAAAGCATTGAAATCAGCCGAAATATGTAAATGAGATGACATCATAAAACTGCCTCCAAATATGGAGATAGCATTTCCAACCATTTATATGACCTCATAAATAACTGCCAAAAAATTGTGTTTGCATTTTCAACCATTTATATGACATCATTAAAAAACTTTCAAAAAACTACTGAAGCCTTTATATGACCTCATAAATAACTGCAAAAAAACTTTCAAAAAACTGTTGCATTTATTTGAGCTAATATAATACTGTTAACATCTGAAAATAAATGTTTACAATGTAAACTATGCCAATATGTAAAGTATTAGAGAAAAATATTTATCATTCATGATTTTGTAGTTTTACCGGTAATCAAGTTTTAGTTTTATTCTATATAAAACGTTAAAACAGGTCAAAGTAGATAATTGTGTTTCTTGAATAAACTGATGCAATTTTTTTTAGAAATTACTATGCATTGTAGGAGCATGGTCTATATCTATTTGCATATAAATTTATGTGTAGATATAATTTTAACTTTGTAACTTTATTGTTATGTCTCAAACAAATTTTGTCATAACCATACATTGATACAATTCTAATGATATTGTGATGCTCAGGCTATTTTATCAATGTTTTATTACTTTTATTTATTTTCCGACTTTGAGTACGAATATTTCTGAGTACGAACCATCGCATTGTTTTGATGATTACTTTCTATGTAACTGCTTTTATCTCACATTATTATGATTTTCAGATGCCATTTGTATATATTAATGTTTATTATCTATTCTTAAATGCTGACATACGTTTATTTTCATGTAATTTTGCTTAATATTTTGTCACATTTCTGAATTTGCCACTGGTCGGCCATTTTGAATATTAATGTGATGACGTCACAGGGTACTATAAATACTGCGCGTTAGCATATCGTTGTCATCTCATATCGTCTGGTAGAAAAGTACTCTATTGAGTAGATAATTGTAGACGATTAAATAACTGAAAATGGATCGGATACAGGTGAAATTCACTTGTTGTTATTGTTAAACAGTTATAATTACTTTGCCAGTGTAAAGAACGGTTGTTCCAGAAATGGTTCATACCAAATCTGGTATAATACCCAATCCGGTATAGTACCCAATCTGGTAACTACCAGATCTGGTATCTCATTATATTGTACCAAACCTGGTACTTGTTTACTGAAATCTGGTCATCTATAGGAATAATAATAATAGACTTTAGGCATCCATGACTATGTATATTTAAATAAATTGATCTATATAATATTTTAATTAAAAGAGTTTTAAGTTACAAATTGTCTTATGTGTTCATTTATAATTTGGTACTTGGGCCGTGTAAAACGAACCCTGGGTTAATGTGAGGCTGCAGACTGCCCTGGAAACACTAAGCAGGGGTCTGGGCACCACAATATTGTTTTTTCCATAGCTGTCCGTCTGTTGGTCCATCCGTCCTCATTTGGATTGTCAAACAACTGTTGGGATTTTGATCAATCTTCACTGGATTGATCAGTACCAAACCTAGTTGTGCATATCCCTAGCACTTTCTGTTTTGATGCACAAAATGGCCACCATAGCTAAAAATAGAAAAAGCTTTGTGAAGCTTCAAAAATCTAACTGCTAGTAAGATTTACACCAAACCCTGGTTATGCATATCTCTGTCACATTCCCTTTTGCTGCACAAAATGGCTTCCAGAGCTAAAAATAGAAAAACCTTGTTTGACTCGTATGTCTAGCTGCTGGTGGGATTTTGACCACAATTCGCAGGAGTGATCAGTCCCAACCCTTTGGTCTTTCTGCACGCAAGCATACTCTTCAAGTACAATGTAGACCTAAGCTTGTTATCAAGTTAGGATATTGCTGAATTAAGAAACAAACTTACAATTAATGATTATTATTAGACCACTTTGTTTAAGTAAATGTCTAAATATAATTAGAAATGACAGTGGATTAGTCTGATAACATGGTATGATATTAGTTATGTGATGTACCTTACATGTACATGTACTTTTGATGTACTTTTGATAGTTATAATATGCTTATTATATATACAAGTTGTACACATACAATATTGCTATGATGCACTACAAGGTATTAAGTGAATATTAGTGTGCATGAATTATATTTTCCTAAAAGCATTTAAATAAAACTTGTAAAAACTGCAGCTTCTGTCACAATCTTTTAGCTTAAAAAAATGGTTCAAGAAAATAACTTGTAAAAAATGGTAATGTAAGTATTGTTTAACATCACCATTTATTTTTAAATGTTGAAAAACTGGTAAAAAATGCTGGACACAAGTTTTTTAACAACAAGTTTTTACCAGTTTTTTAAGAACTGCTGTTTAAATGGAATCCTACAAATTAAGATGAAGGGCAAAAAATTGTAAAAAAGGCATTTATTTGAAAAAACTGCTAAATAACTGCAATATAACTACAAGTTAAATGCCTTTCCTTTTCCTAAGGGTTCACAGTATAGTTTAATTTTTGTCAACATCTTGGACGATCTTTCATAGCTAAACACTAGTCCAATATATTAGACGTTACAGGCTTGTTATAGTTTTTGTCGGTCAAGCCTGACGTCTAATAGTTATTGCTCAAAAACGCATAGCATCATATAAAATTCAAAAAATGTCTATTGTCTTGCCTTTCAAGCTTTATTCAAAAGCTTATAATATTTTCTTTCAATTTCATGCTCAATCATACACAAAAACTTTCAAACGATGTACTTATCAATTTAAAATAAAATATAAACATCAATCTATTTTTGTCTATCAGCCATACTGGTTAAGCAAGGTGCTTTACAGATTGATTCCAAATTTTTGAACGGAAAAATATATTCGAACACACTGACGGTGCATGGGCAATTATTTCGTTAAAAAAATATTCCGTTAGATTGTTCTGACTCAGTTAAACGCTTGCATTTGAATTAGCCAATCAGATTTCGCGCACTTTACGGACGCCATTTGTTTATCGGCTGTAAAAGGAATTGAAATACATGAGAGGATTTAATCATGATTTTTCGGATGTGACAGTTTAATTATTTTGACTAAAGGTATTTATTTTTTAGTTTTGTTCATAAATAGGTAAAAAATTATGTAAATACACGCTGTCTTCATTGTTTTTCGTTCCGCCCGATTTTCTGGCGGAACATGCTATGGGTTTTTGAGCAATTTCGATATGACGTTGCTTTGCCCAGAAGCAAAAATATCTCAAAGCGACGTCATATTTATAGGACTAAGCTAAACACCAGTTGAGCACACATGTAATTTAACATTTCTCTAAGTCTGTGGATTAAAGACGTAAATTGTTCCAATTAATTCACTGACACTTTCATCTGTGTAAACAAACTAATAGCGGTTGACCTTTCACATCTGGGCCGCTTATGTAATTTACACGGCCGCTTATTGACTTTTAATTGTACTAGTTGTCGGATATTTTTATCTTACGTTGTTACATTAAAGTTTGCATTATGAGAATGCATAACAGTTGACAAGCATTGCACGAGCTTATATTGTGTAATGACAACATTTTGATTTGTTTTGAATGTAGGTAAATGATCGGCCTTTACAAAATGTTCAATGTAAGGTTTTTATAAATCCTTAATTTTTACCGGACCGTCGGGCCGTCAAAACATATATTTTTATCGGACCTTCTGATTTTTAACCGGTCAGGTCCGACGGTCTTTCGGAAAGACTGATTTTTTCAGAATTTTGTTCCCGTTATCGTTGTCAACTATCTGGTATCGTAACGGTTTATTGTTACACGTGTTGACATGCACTAGTGTTTGACATGTATAGTCGGCATTATAACGGGCGTATTTGTGTTATGATTTGTTTACATGATGGAGAAAACAGACATTTTAGTAATATGGTCTAATAGATTTTGCCTAACTGAAAAAAAGGAATATTAAAACATGATCCATAGATAAATATTCAAGGCACTCATCTGGTATTCCTTATTAGGAAATGTGAAAGTTTTCCATGTATTGAGTGACATAAAGAGAGTACTAGAAAAATTAAAACAAAAATCAAGCATATCAAGGGGGATAACTTACGTCGAACGTTGCGGCAAATGGCGGATGTCACTCCTTTTCTTTTTTCAATATACCGTAAATTTCACTGATTTTTAAATTTGCAGATTATATTAAATTGAGATTAGATAATTAAAGACCACCCGCTCGCATAATATGAAAAGATATTAAAAGGTCGGACAAACAATTTATAAAGCCGGTACAAATCCGGATTTATGCACCGCAATATGCGGTCCTGTTCCAGAGTTCCTATGACCAAAAGGTGTTTGGTGAAAACGAAAGTAGAAATTATAAACCAATTATTCCGTTCCTTAATTATTTTAGACCTGAATCTAACCAGTTTCTGACCTCAATTTAACCAATATATAACAATAATGTAACTAAAATTTGTCCATAATCTGACCAAATTCAGACATTCTGAAAAGTGCCACAGACGCGCATAGGTAAATCTGTCCTTATTTTATTAAATCTATATACGTAGAGGTGTCATCGATAAGGATTTTTGTATCGATAAATCGGTAATGAATTATCGGCGATACAGCGATATATCGATTGCCAGGCTAAATTTTAGCTTTCAAGTGTTTTTAAATGTTTCCTAAGGACTCTGACAAAGCAGTTATATTTAGACAAATGCAAAAATGATTAACTATGAAAACTGAACAATTTGTTTCTTTTTTTTATCATATAGCTATAAATAAAAACTAAAGATTAGTAACTAGAAAGTTTAAAGCCTTTTCCATTTTACTTTAGTTGTTGCTATTACATAGTTACTGATAATGCTAAATCCCGTCCTTGCCGTTCCAATTAAGCCAGGTTTAATTGGCAAATTATAGTGTTTAGAACCTGATTAATTATTAAAGTTTAACACTGACAAATTTTCTTGGCATTTTTCCTTTTGAAATCTGAATTGAGGGGTCTTAACATTCACTTAGCACGCATGTGAGATACCCGGATGTAAAAAGTCCATGCTTTTCCAGGGATTTCCATGGAAAATAAGAGGCTGGAGTATTGGAACAAAAAATTCCAGCCTTTTCCAGCCTGAAGCTGAGAAAAAATGGGCTGGAAAAACAGGGAAAAAACATGGAACATTTTCCATGCTGCATGGAATATTTTCCATGTTTTCCATGGAAAAGCATCGACTTTATTCCATGCTTTTCCATGTACATGGAGTATTGGAACAAAAGTATGGATTTTTTTCCAGGGTATTCCATGTGTCTGCCAACCATAGAGGCTGGACTTTTTACCATGGTAAATAGTCCAGCCTTGATGAAATAACATGGAAAAAAATCCAGCCTTATTCCAGCATCCCTGAATGTTCTTAAAATTTAAAATTCTCTGACGGAATTCAGCACAGGAATGTTTGGGGTGGAATTTTTATTAGTTAACATGGTCACATATTTCTTTCTCAAAATTTAATACATATCCTTTAGTCCAAATACAGAATAGAACATCCTACATTCACTATAGCACAAACAGTTTTTTTTCTAGCTGCAGGTTTGGTAGCTAGGTTCTGGTTGTCTTATAAATTTTAGCAATTATTTTGCTCTTAATCTGTCAATGAGAAACTGTTTTAATCTTTAATTTGTTTCAAGTGTTTCTGATTATTTAAATTACTATTTCTTTTATTGATGTCCATTTTCAGTCCTCTGCCTGTGTTTCCTAGAACTTCTTGTGGTTGTGCTCACCTTTAAAGATAAAATTCATAATAAATTTAACACAGATGTGGTAAAGACTTATGTTTTATTGCATATAAATATTATGCAGTTATATTTCGTATCTTTTAATAACATCAAATCTAATGTTTCAAATGTATTAACTATTAAATATTAACTATGCTTATGCATATTCAAAAATACTAAAGCAATGCAGTATATCTTATTTCAAAGTGCACAAGTGTTTAAGAATTTCTCTGTAAATGTATAAGAATTTAGTAAATTTGTGACAATTTTTATCACCCAGTTTGTATTTTTTCAAGAAAAGACATGGAATAAAAAAGTACACGTATTGAGATTTAAAAATATACCTTTTCATGATTAATGCTGCACATCATTATTAAACACTGTTGGTAATTCTCACAGTCAGCACTTATGTCCAAGCCTGCAAGTATGTAAAATGTAATTTTAGATTGTTCCTTTGAAAACACAATACATACATGTAAATAACAAATGATAATGATGACCCTGTTCAGCTGTAGAAAACTACTGATTGTACCATTTAGTCCTATTTAATCAAATTGATTTAATTTGTTTTATTTGTAGGAAATGAAAAAGATCTACTAACAATTGTCATTTTAACAATATACATTATAAAGAAATCATTGAATAATTTATATTTTACATATTATACATGTATAGATTAAAAACAATTATCAGAAAAAACAAATGCATGAAGTTGAAAATATAAAAACAACCTTGATCTTGTGTTACAAATGTTGATAGTTTGATATATAACCTGTTTCTGCATTGATGTAACTTAAGGTTTATAAATACCTGATTCTGTTGTATATCTCTTTGTCCCAGGTGATTCTAATTGTTATCATACCAATACTTAAACACTTTAAAGTCTTAAACAAAACAATATCTCCAAAACTGCTAAAATATCAAGTACATCCTCTGTAATTTGCACTCTTTCTGACCCAGATATCTTAGAATTCAAAATTTACAACAGTTACTGGACAGGTCTATCATTATGTAAAGCAGGGTTAATCTGCTCATCATTTTAACTTTTGATTCTTTGAGCGTAAAAGAAAATATCAAATAGCTAATAGATATATAGATTTTAAAGATCATTACAAATTTTTGTACAAAAAAGATTGCAATGTCCTTCTAGACACATTCTTCATATGAAATTTATAATGTTATCTCTCCCCAAAATAATCACATGGAACAGACTGATCTGAAATGACCAGTGGAGTAAATTAGTCATGCACAGATGGTTAGAAAATGCTGGTCAATGAGTTTTATCAGAGCTCTGATCTGTGTAGCGTAAAATCTCAGTGGATGTAGTATTTATTTTCCTAAATATTGGTCAATTTAATATAATATTATGCACTGTTTTGTTTTGTTTATTTATTTATTGTTATCCAAAAACATGAATTCTTACAATTTAAAAATGGCAAGCAATGCAATCCCATCTTGATTATTATAGTGTATAATGATTTAATCACAGACTTTAATTAATTTATAGTTATACTTTAAGCCTGTAATTAAATGGATATTATTTCATTGTACATAACTTCATGTAGATTTATTTAAATAATAATATGTATTTTGAACAATCAATTCATTTATGTCTTTAGCATAGACATTTTTTCTGAGATACCCTTTTTCTGATCTACATAAAAAGTATAAAGTGTCAAATTTCAAATCACTTACAGTAACTTGCATTAAAATAAATGATGATTGTTTATTTTCTTCGTAAATTTACAATATTGTGCTGAATATATAAAGTAAGATTTCTTGTAATTTTTACAAGTTTTTTCCAGCATACTTAGAGAAAGTTTAACACATTTCCAGCATCAAAAAAATCTAAGTTCCACTTTCCATGCTACATGGAAGTAAAGTCCATGGTTTTCCAGGCTTTTACCACAAATGTCCAGCCAATTTCCAGCCTATTCCAGCAATGCTGGAAATGGCTGGACAAAAAAAGTCCACATAGCATGGAAAAAATACCAATTTTCCATGAATTGCCATGAAATTCCATGCTTTTCCATAGTTTTCCAGGGTTTACCAGCCTCTCTTCCAGGCTTACCCTGGAAAATCTACACCCGGGTTACAACGAAATTAGGCAGCATTCGTTAGAGACACTGGGAGGTAACTTTGGCATTGATTTCCGTTTTCATTTAAAAAAAAAATTGTTTCTGGCTTCCATAACTTTATATGTTGCTTTTATTTTGACGTTTTGCAACAGTAAACAGGTCTATCAGTTCTATAAAAACTGTTCGCTGAAGTCTCTTTAGCTAGAAATATATGTGCATTTGATATCCGATATTTAAAAAATGGAATCGATATCGAATCGGATAACAAAGATCGTTGATACACCGATATCGATTGAATCGATGACACCCCTTGGCCCTATATACATGTATATGATATAAACAAGGCATACAAGTTGTGGCCTCCCATTTCCAGCACCCGTTCGTAAAAAGCATTGACACGTGTAAAATACCATCTATTCCATCAAAAGTTATTGTAGAAGTTAATCATCGATCCTGGTGGAAAATTTTAGGGATAATTAGGGCTCATCAGATGGATGGAAGTCATTTGAGTGTCGGCACTTCTTTGGTAGGGAATACACATGTGTCAACATCAATGATTGGCAGATTCTTTTGAAGAGCAGACTAGTCAATTGTCAGAGGTCATCATGTGTGTAAATTTTGCGTATGTTATTTAAGTTGGAAACATTATATCTCATTTATTTATTGATGCTACTTTGTTGGCGAGTGTTTTCGTGTATTTTCGCACAATTGAATATTGAAAGTCTGCAATGAATTTTTGTTAAAGTTTAAAATTTTTAAAACAGGGGGCAATTATCTGCCCTTTAGAAATTTAAGAAGACAAATGCTGGGTGTGTTATTTTTTTTCAGACGTACAATGTACATAATGTATTTTAGTAAATTACCGTGTGTAATAAATTGACCATTGGTCACCCAAGAGAGCGGAATGTCCCTGCAATATTTCACAGTGATCAACAGTGACGATATTCCGCAGCACAAATTGCACCCGATCAGGTGATAATGTAGCAGGAACGTTGCCGTGACAATCCAACCGTAAAATAATCGCAGGGATTGACGGACTTTAGTAAATTGTTTAAGCTGTGTACTGTACATTTATGGAAAGTAGATTTATAATTGATATTGAGATATGTTTCTTATTTCTTTTATGGTTTATAAAGTTTCCTTGCTTATAATTCCAAAGAAAAAAAGACATAAAAAATGTCTCGAGATGACATCTAACATGTCTTTTAAGTTCTACTTGAGACGTAGAAATGGTTGAATTGATTTTGGCTGCTCGATGAGGAACAAATAATATCTACTTCTGTACTATATGGTGACTATTTCTTACAACGAATCTTAGATGAGCAATCTGGGGCCAATATGGTCCTCTAGTGATAGTAGCAATGCCTTCATTGTAAGTCAAAGTTCATGGTCCCTTAACTAGGGCCAGCTTTCAGGGCATACAAGTGTTTGTGATCAGTCATTGTTAATGTTGGTTTTCCTTGGATTCTTACAAATTGTAGCTAAAAATATTTTTTGTTTGTTTAAGAAATCAAGATGGCACATGAGATACATTTAAAGAATAACAAATACCGGCAGTGGGTTAAGGCTGGCCTAGGCTTGGGTTATCTTAAAGAGGGACTTGCGCCATTTTGTGATGACATTGGAAGACAGCAGCACAACGATATTATAAACAAAATACAACAAACAAAGACTCCTCAACCAAACGTACCATGTGGCGTCTGTCAGATAACAACTCTCCAGCCAGATCATGTCCGAGTCTCAAAAGGGATATGTCCCCTCAAACAAGATAAATGTAACTGTTGTTTTCCTAATAATAAGAGACCCTGTCCAAACAACGTATGTGGTGCCATCTATGACAGCATTATACAGTATCATGCATCAATGCCACCAGTACCTTTTTGGAAAAACAGTGATGTCCAACAGTGGTCAACAGAACTGTGGGAGGTTTGCAAATGTTTTATAAATGCTCCTGGGTACAAGGACAAGACATCAGCAGTTGACACTGATTGCACTGGGTTGCTTCATGTTATCATAAATAACAAGTACTTTCATAGTCACATTGGATGCAATGTTACAGGACCAAACAATCTTTTTTCAAAGGTAACTCCATTTGTATACTATATGTTTATTCTAAATTTTGTAGAATATTATGCTCTACTGTAATATTAAGTCTGCTAATTAAGTATAAAAGCAAAAGAGAATATTTTTACCTTAGTACAGTTATTGGTTAACTCTTTATTATACCCCCAAAAACGAATTAGGGGGGTATATAGGAGTCACCCGGTGGTCGGTTGGTTGGTAGGTCCAGCAGTCCGTTGCATTTTCCTTGTCTGGAGCATAACATGAAAACTAATGTTTGGAAGTCAATATAACTTCATACAATGGTAAAGCACATTGAGAGGAAGTGCAGTGCACAAGAACCATAACTCTATCTTGACTAATTACAGAGTCACTGTCCCTTGTTACTTTTCCTTGTCCAGAGCATAACTTAAAAACTACTGGTTGGAATTCAAAACAACTCCATACAATTGTCAAGCACAATAAGGGGAAGTGCAGTTCACAAGAACCATAACTGTATCTAAAGTAATTACAGAGTTATTGCCCTTTGTTACTTTTCAATTGCTTTCTTTTGTCCGGACCATAACTTGAAGACTAATGGTTGGAATTCAATATAACATCATACAATGGTCAAGCACATTGAGAGGAAGTGCAGTGCACAAGAACCATAACTCCATCTTGACTAATTACAGAGTTACTGCCCTTTGTTACTTTTCCTGCCAGAGCATAACTTGAAAACTACTGGTTGGAATTCGAAACAACTTCATACAATTGTCAAGCACAATAAGGTAAAGTGCAGTGCACAAGAACCATAACTTCATCTTGACTGATTACAGAGTTATTGCCCTTTGTTACTTTTCCATTGCTTTTTTTGTCCGGAGCATGACTTGAAGACAAATGGTTGGAATTCAATATAATTTCATACAATGGTCAAGCACAGTTAGAGGAAGTGCAGTGCACAAGAACCGTAACTTCATCTTGACTAATTACAGAGTTATTGCCCTTTGTTACTTTTCCTTGTCCGGACCATTACTTGAAAACTACTGGTTGGAATTCAATACAACTTCATACAGTTGTCAAGCACATTAAGAGGAAGTGCAGTGCACAAGAACTATAACTCTGTCCAGAGAAATTATAGAGTTATTGCCCTTTGTTGCTTTTCCATTGCTTTTTTCTTATCCAGAGCATAACCTGAAAACTACTAGTTGGATATCAATACTATTTCATACAGTGGTCAAGTATATTGAGAGGAAGCACTGTGTACAGAAATCATAACTCTTTCTGGACTTATCTAAAAGTTTTTGCCCTTTGTTACTTTTTATTGTCCAGTGCATAACTTGAAGATTAATGGTTGGAATTCAATGAAACTTCATACAATGGTTAAGGGCAGATAGATGAAGTGCAGTACTGAAGAACCATAACTTTATTTGGACTTATTACAGTTATTGCCCTTTCCCTTACCAAAATGACTTTAAGTGACTTATATGTTTCTTATATGCAACTTATACTTGACCTATAAGAGAACTATAAGTTACATATAAGTCACTTATAAATCACCTAAAAACCTGTCTAAGTCAGTTATAGGTATATGCTACATATAAGTCACTTTTGGCCATTTTTTCCCCAACATATAAGTCACATACAAGTCACCTATAAGTGCCTTATACTGGTAAAGTTTGAAGTAACCAGTTTCTATGTTAGATATAAGTGAAAACTTAGAACTTTTGCGAGACTTTTTATTACTGAGCAAAACTGAAAACATTACTAGGTACAAAAACATGAGAAAAATTGATAAAATTTATTGAAGTTGATTTGTAATTCTTTGCTTTAACACAATGGGTATCAAAATACTCAGAATTTAAAATACTATAATCTTAGACCTTAATCACAAACAATTAAGATTTTTTTTTAAATGTTGCTTATTAATTTTTGAACACAGCTTGGGGTTTTTAAATAAGATAATAGGAAAAATGATTATCAATTAAGTATATTACCTGTAAAAAATTTTGCACAGATTCTCAGTGCGGAATTGGGACAGAAACGGCATTCAATCAGTGATTTCTAGGCTACCATGGACAGAAATGAAATTTCATGTCATTTCTTCTCACAAGGAAAATATTTCACATAAAAGTCACCCAAGGCATAATTCTACTCTTGTTTTTTTTCTAACTTGAAACAGTCATTGAAATCTATATGTTTTTACCTGCTGTACTTCTTACAGACCTAATTTCGCTGAAGTAAGATATTCTAACAAGAAAAAGAGGTGAATTTTTTTTAATATACAAGTGTTATTCTTAAGACATTTAGGCCTAGTGTATTTTAGATATTTTAAACAATAAAAAAAACTGTGCTTGAAAATAAAACAGTTTATATTGCCCTTTTAATCTATATAAAATCAAGCAACCAATATGCCTGATGATTGCTTATATTTTCTACATCCACTGATACACCAACATAGATCAGAGGTCTGATAAAACTGGCCAACTGCCTTTGCCACCATCTGTGCATGACTAATTTTTTTGACTGGTCATTCCCTACAAATCAGACTGTTCCATGTGATTATTTTGGGGAAAGATAACATTTTCTATCCTGAATTTGTAAAAAAAGGACATTGCATTTTCTTTTTCAAAAATGTATAATGATTTTTAAACTTTACATATCTATTAGTTATTTGATTTTTTTCACATTCAATGATTGTAAGATAGAAATGATGAGTGCTTTGACTTTTGGATTTACCCTGTTTTACATAACATTGGACCTGCCCAGGTACACAGTTGTAAGTCTGAAACATTTAGGTTAGCAAGCTGGTGGAAATCATAGAGAATCTACTTGATGTTTTAGGAATTTTAGAGATATTGTTTTGTTTAAGATGTTTAAGTATAGTTATGGTAAATAAGAATGACAAGAAGAATCACCTTGGACAAGAAGATATACAACAAAATCAGGTAAATACCATTGAGTTACATTTATGCAGAATTGATACAGGATATATATTAAACAATCAAAGTAAGATGGCAGCAAACTAAAATTTGTAACTTGAGAGATCAAGGCTGTTTTTATTTCTAAGCTTCATCGATACATTAGATTTACTAATACTTGTAATTGATTTAAATCTAGATTTAATAGTTAAATTAATTGAATTTTTAGAACTAAATAGTACAATCATTAGTTTTATGCAGCTGAATAAGACAGGGTCATCATAATCATTTATCATTCTATTGTTGTTTTCAATGGAGAAATCTTTTTACATACATTGCAGGCTAGTGGGACCAGTTCTTACTTTGAGATGCCAGGTGAATAATGATATGCAGTATTGAGCCTGAAAAGGTATTTTTATTCCCTATACTTACTGCTCTAAATCTTTACCAGAAAAAAGCATAATAAATGTTGTTGCAAATAGTGCAGTTAATCAATTCTTATAGAGACTTTTAGCAATTCTTAAACAACACTGGTGACGTGTGCACTAAAATGAGATACTGTGTAACTTAGTATATTTGTATATGCATAAGCATAAATAGCTAATATAGTTTGATGATATAAAAATATGAAATATAACTGCATATACAATGGTCGGAATTTATTCCACATCTTTTTTAATTAATTTTGAATTTTATCTTTAAAGGTGAACATAGCCACATGAAGTTCTCCGAGGAAACAGAATCAGAGGACTGAAACAGACATCAATAAAAGAAATAGTAGTTTAAATAATCAGAAACATTTGAAACAAATTTATGATTTAAACAGTTCCTCACTGACAGACTTCCAGCAAAATAATTGACGTATAAATAAAGTGTTTGATTTCAGGAAAACCAGTAAAAAACAAAAACTTGCTGCTAGAAATGAATATTGTTTTTGTTATTGTGAATGTAAGATGATTGAACTGAAGGATATTATGTATGTTGAATTTTGTATTTTGCTCATTTATATGACTATGAATATAAATTAATAAACATTTTTGAAATTAAATTACTAAACTTTTATTTTCATTCTAGCTTTATTGACATCAAGCAACATATATGCAACTTACATGTGACTTGTATGTTACTTATAAGTGACTTATATTAAGTCACTTATATGTAACATATAAGTCATTTATATGTAACATATAAGTCACTTATATGTTACTTATAAGTTGAGCATATCTTTGACTTACATGTCACATATATGTGACTTATTTATAACTTATACTTCACTTATATGTCAAAATGCCAGACATATACTGCACTTACATCTAATTTGCATTTAAAATACATATACTTGACTTATAGGTGAATTGACTAAGTGAAGTATAATCTACATATAAAATAGCCTATAAGTGACTTATAAGTGAATTTCGTAAGGGTTGTTACTTTTTTGTCCTGTGCATAACTTGAAAACTTCATACAATGGTCAAGTGCAATAAGAGGAAGTGCAGTGTTCAAAACTCCATCGTCAGTATTTATATAGTTAGTGCCCTTTGTTCCTTTTCCTTGTCTTTCTGGACTTATTGCAGAGTAATTCAATAAAACTTCATCAATGGCCAACCACATTGAAAGGAAATGCAATATACAAGAACCAAAACTATCTTTAATTGCCCACAACCATAAATGTATTTCAATTGTTTAACAAGGTATTCTGTTACTAGTAACATCCTCATTTCAGAAGCAGTCTTGAGGGGGTATTAATCATATTTAGTGATAGTTCTAGTTGAATTTTTATAAGAGTTTACCCATTACCGCACTAAGATGAAATTATATCCATATAACTATGAGGTTAATGCAGTTTAATTTTGCCAGAGAAACAATTTGCATTAAATGAATAATGATTCAAAATTGTTACGCATAAAGTTGTATTCTTAAATATATTTCAGCAATACAATCTTTTCGCTAGCTCTTATTTTTGTGGGAAGGAAACAAAACTATTTCTATTTTAAGCCTCACTGTAAAATGTACAGAAGTAGGTTATTTGTGCTTTATAAGTAAATGCAACACGTAAATACCATAACTTCAGTAAAATATTATTAAAATTTTATCAAAAACCATTTTCTATTCCATTTGCTTTTATATAATCTGCAGTTTAAACACAATCATAATAATGATTATTATGGTAAGTTTCTTTAAAGTAACTCCTTATTTACAGTTTTAATTCACAACTTAGGAATTGTGTTTAGTCTCATTGCTGAACACTGTATTTATGTGAATGTTGTACTATTTGTTTTCTGTATATTAGGTACGGCAGTATCGAAACGAAATTTTTCACTCTAGCTCTATGGAGTTAGAGGAGAGCAAGGCTAATTGTTATATCGATGACATGATAGCTGTTCTACAAGATGGTAAAGAACTTGTACATCGACAAGACACACAACAAGCTGTCAGGAAACTTCAAGATGTAAGTGTACATAAAGAATTATATTTGTTGTAATAATTTAAAATAAGCTCAGCTCTAAATTCAGGTAAATTTATGATAATAGAATAAAATGCTTTAATTTGTTTCATTATAATCAAATTTAAATAACAACTGCCTTAAATTAACTTTTATCAATGAAATCAAGTAAAAATACCTACAAAATGTAAATATATAAATGCATATCTTAGTTTTTAAGTTTTAGGTTAAAGAAGGAAAAAATAAAAATAGAAAAATAGTCCGTAAATCCTGCCTTGATTTGAGAAGTCATAACATAAAGTAAGAGAGTAAAGATTAAAGAAAAATTGAGATGATTTTGAAAAATAGAGTTTGACCTTATATATGATATGTTATAAATATTATAAATCACATAGCAGCTACATTTGAAAATTGTTTCTTGTTATAAGCTAAAGAAGAAGGAATTCATTATTACCACTGAAGACTTTGAAGAAATTCTGACACAAATCAAAGAAGAAATGAGAACAGAAAATGCAGCAACCAAAGAGGAATTTGAGGTGCTCACAAGTAAATTAACTGAACTAAAAGCACAGATGTCGGAAGCTGAGAAAGAACGTACAGAGTTAAAAAGAAGATTTACTGTTCATGAGACAGAGCAGAAAGAGGTAGAATGTGTTCAATTGTTTGTTTCCCTTTGATATACCAGAACAATGTATGACTGTTTGTTTCTGGTTGATATACCGGTACATGTATTACTGTTTGTTTCTGGTTGATATACCGGTACATGTATTACTGTTTGTTTCTGGTTGATATACTGGTACATGTATTACTGTTTGTTTCTGGTTGATATACTGGCACATGTATTACTGTTTGTTTCTGGTTGATATACCGGTACATGTTTTACTACATGTTTCTGGTTGATAAACCGGGACATATGTTAATGTTTGTTTTCAGTTGATATACCGGTACATGTATAACTGTTTGTTTCTGGTTGATATACCGGTACATGTATTACTGTTTGTTTCTGGTTGATATACCGGTACATGTATTACTGTTTGTTTCTGGTTGATATACCGGTACATGTATTACTGTTTGTTTCTGGTTGATATACCGGTACATGTATTACTGTTTGTTTCTGGTTGATATACTGGCACATGTATTACTGTTTGTTTCTGGTTGATATACCGGTACATGTACTACTGTTTGTTTCTGGTTGATGTACTAATACATGTATTACTGTTTGTTTCTGGTTGATATACTGGTGCATGTATTATTACTGTTTGTTTCAGGTTGATATACTGGTGCATGTATTACTGTTTGTTTCTGGTTGATATACCGGTACATGTATTACTGTTTGTTTCTGGTTGATGTACTAATACATGTATTACTGTTTGTTTCTGGTTGATATACTGGTGCATGTATTATTACTGTTTGTTTCAGGTTGATATACTGGTGCATGTATTACTGTTTGTTTCTGGTTGATATATCAGTACATGTATTACTGTTTGTTCCTGGTTGATATACCGGTACATGTATTACTGTGTGTTTCTGGTATATACTGGTCCATGTATTACTGTTTGTTTCTTGGTGATATACATGACAGTACATGTGATAACTTATGGATGTTTGATAAAGCAGAATTATTAGCTTGTCAAGGCACACAATAAGGTTAGCAAGCTTTGTAACTTCATGATGGCAGTTGTACCCACTTTTTAGCTCACCTGTCACAAAGTGACAGGGTGAGCTTTTTTGATCGCTTTTTGTCCGGCGTCTGTCCATCATCCGTAAACTTTTACTTTAAATGACATCTCCTCATAAACTGCTGAGCCAAATTCATCCGAACTTCACAGGAATGTTCCTTTGGTGGTCACCTTTAAAAATTGTTCAAAGAATTTAATTCCATGCAGAACTCTGGTTGCCTTGGCAACCGATAGAAAAACTTAAAATATCTTCTTTTAAAAAACCCGAATAGCTAGAGTTTAGATATTAAGCATGACACATTGATTTTCCTTAATTGTATATGTAAAAACTTAAAAATCTTCCTTTAAAAAAACCAAAATGGCTACAGCTTAGATATTAAGCATGACACATCTTCTAGTGGGTGTCTACCAAGTTTGTTCAAATAAAAGCCTTGGGGTTAAAATTGGCCCTGCCCCAGGAGGTCATTGTTTTTCCCTTTATATAGTAAAAACCTTAAAAAATCTTCTTCTTTAAAAAAAACCCCAAAGAGCTTGATTTAAGATATTTAGCATGAAACATCTCTTTATGGGTGACAACTAAGTTAACCCTTTACCTCATATATACGCGAAACAATGCACTTTCGAACCCCCCTCCCCCTTTTTTAGGCCTGAAATAGTGAAAAAATGTCCTATTTGGGCCCTAAACACATGTTTTCGTTTGAGAAATGTTGCTAAAAAAAAGAGCACTTTTTCGGTGCCGCCCCCCCCCCCATCCAAAAGATACATCCGGGAGTTGCCAGAAGGGGGATGTGCCCCCTTCTGTTTGGGGGGTTTGAAGGGGGGCGGAGTCCCCCTCATCGCCAAGAAAACTTTGGAGTTGTGAGAGGCTGAAAATGACCCCAGGTCGATCATAAGGTAACATGTAACCAATTCTGAAAAAGCCTTTGACTCTATCTCAATCCCTTGAGAAGTTGCAGCACTTTGAAATAAATTTTGATGGAAAAAATCGAGGCAAAATAGTGATTTTTGGCAATTTTGAGATGTCCCCTCGTTGCCATGGTAACAGTAAATTTAAGACTGAGCATGTTGTTACAAAGGCAAAGGTCCAGTCAACTTTTGTGCCAAGTTTGATTAGTATTGAAGCATTTTTCATAGTTTCATAGCAGTTTGAACTTGTAACAAGAGGCTTTTCAGTGAAAAAGGCCATTAAGGGCCTTTGGGTTAAATTTGGCCCGCCCCGGGGGTCATTGATTTTTAACCAGGTTTTCCGAAGGAAAAAACTGGTTATTAGATTGAGGTATGTCGGCGGGCGGGCGGATGGGCGGGCGGGCGTTAACAATTTTCTTCTGTGCGCAACTCCTACATTTTTCAACGGATTTTGACCAAACTTTCACAGAAGCTTTGTCATCAAGTGACCTGGCGCATATTGTCGGGGTTTTGTGATTGGATAATATTTGACCTAATTATGGCCCTTTGTTTTTTTTTCCTTATATAGAATATATAATGAATAATTTCTTCTGTGCCCAACTGTTCCTACATTTCTCATCGATTTTGACCAAACTTTCACAGAGGCTTTGTCATCAAATACCCTGGCGCACATTGTCGGGGTTTTGTGATTGGATAATATTTGACCTTATTATGGCCCTTTGTTTTTTTTCCCAATATAGGATATATAGTGAACAATTTTCTGTGCGCAACTCCTCCTACATTTCTCAACGGAATTTGACCAAACTTTCACAGAGGCTTTGTCATCAAGTGCCTTAGGGCATATTGACAGGGTTTTGTGATTGTATAATATTTGACCTAATTATGGCCCTTTTTTTTTTCCTTATACAGATTATATAGTGAACAATTTTTACCATGCGCAACTTCTCCTACATTTCTCAACAGATTTTGACCAAACTTTCACAGAAGCTTTGTTAACCAGGTTTTCCGAAGGAAAAAACTGGTTATTAGATTGAGGTATGTCGGCGGGCGGGGAACGGGCGGGCGGGCGGACGGGCGGGCGGGGCGGACGGGCGGGGCGGGCGGGCGGGCGTAAACAATTTCTTCTGTGCGCAACTCTCCTACATTTCTCAACGGATTTTGACCAAAACTTTCACAGAAGCTTTGTCATCAAGTGCCCTGGCGCATATTGTCGGGGTTTTGCGATTAGATAATATTTTGACCTAATTATGGCCTTTTGTTTTTTTTCCTTATATATAAAATATATAGTGAACAATTTCTTCTGTGCGCAACTCCTCCTACATTTCTCAACGGATTTTGACCAAACTTTCTCAGAAGCTTTGTCATCAAGTGCCCTGACACATATTGCCAGGGTTTTGCAATTGGTATATATTTGACGCTAATTATGGCCCTTTGTTTTTTTTCCTTATATAGAATATATAGTGAACAATTTCTTCTGTGCGCAACTCCTCCTACATTTCTCAACGGATTTTGACCAAACTTTCACAAAAGCTTTTGTCATCAAGTGCCCTGGCGCATATTGTAGGGGTTTTGCGATTAGATAATATTTGACCTTATTATGGCCCTTTGTTTTTTTTCCTTATATAAAATATATAGTGAACAATTTCTTCTGTGCGCAACTCCTCCTACATTTCTCAACGGATTTTGACCAAACTTTCTCAGAAGCTTTGTCATCAAGTGCCCTGACACATATTGCCAGGGTTTTGCAATTGGTATATATTTGACCTAATTATGGCCCTTTGTTTTTTTTTTCCTTATTATAGAATATATAGTGAACAATTTCTTCTGTGCGCAACTCCTCCTACATTTCTCAACGGATTTTTGACCAAACTTTCTTAGAAGCTTTGTTATCAAGTGCCTGGCACATATTGTCGGGGTTTTGTGTGATTGGATAATATTTGACCGAATTATGCCCTTTGTATATTTTTTCCTTATACAGAATATATAGAGAACAATTTCTTCTGTGCTCAACTCCTCCTACATTTCTCAACGGATTTTGACCAAACTTTCTTAGAAGCTTTGTTTTCAAGTGCCTGGCACATATTGTCGGGGTTTTGTGATTGGATAATATTTGACCGAATTATGGCCCTTTGTATATTTTTTTCCTTATACAGAATATATAGTGAACAATTTCTACAGTGCGCAACTTCTCCTACATTTCTCAATGGATTTTGACCAAACTTTCACAGAAGCTTTGTCATCAAGTGCCCTGGCGCTCACTAAATTCCCATGTTTCTTCCAAGACATCATTCAAGTATTTTTTTAAAATTGTGAACATACTTTTCTTGATATCGCACAAAACACCACACGCCAATATTGTTGACAAAAGAAAATGACAAGAGACGCAAAAATGCAAAAATTAAGCAAAAATAAAGTACTGTTTACCTTTCTAAAACATTTGGGAAAAAAAGGCGAATAGACAACATAAAATTTCTCAATCATTTTTGTTTGAGGAATATTAAAAAAGCCATAATTCCTCCTAAAAGTTCAATTAAAAACAAATGCCCCTTCATGACAAAGCTTCTGTGAAATATTTTGCTGAAAACCTGGTTGCATCGCATTGCGATGTTCCTTGTTATCAAATGCCCTGGCGCACATTATTGGGGTTTTGTGATTGGATACTATTTGACCTAATTATGCCCATGCGTTTTTTTTTCCTTATACAGATTATATAGTGAACAATTTTTACCATGCGCAACTTCTTCTACATTTCTCAACAGATTTTGACCAAACTTTCACAGAGGCTTTGTCATCAAGTGCCCTGGCGCACATTATCGGGGTTTTGTGATTGGATAATATTTGACCTAATTATGGCCTTTTGTTATTTTACCTTATACAGAATATATAGTGAAAAAAAATTCTGTGCTGAACTCCTACATTTCTCAACGGATTTTGTTCAAACTTTCACAGTAGCTTTGTCATCCAGTGCCCTGGGGCATATTGTCGGGGTTTTGTGATTGAATAATTTTTATACCTCCCGCACAACAAAGTTGTAAGGGGGGTATACTGGAATCAGCTTGTCCATCCGTCCGGCCGTCCGGCGGTTTTTCTTGTCCGCCCAATAACTTAAGATTCCTTTAACCCTTAGTCTTCATATTTGGCATGGAGGTTAGTCATGATTAGTAGATGACCCTTATTGATTTTGGGGTCACTAGGTCAAAGGTCAAGGTCACAGGGGCCTTGACTTCAAAAAGCTTGTCCGCCCAATAACGTAAGATTCCTTTGACCTTCAGTCGTCATATTTGGCATGGAGGTTAGTCATGATAAGTTGATGACTCCTATTGATTTTGAGGTTACTAAGGTCAAAGGTCAAGGTCACAGGGGCCTTGACTTCAAAAAGCTTGTCCGCCCAATAACTTAAAATTCCTTTGACCCACAGTCTTTCATATATTTGGCATGGAGGTAAGTCATGATTAGTAGATGACCCTTATTGATTTTGAGGTCACCAGGTCAAAGGTCCAAACAAGGTCACAGGGGCATTGACTTCAAAAAAGCTTCTCGCCCAATAACTTAAGATTCCTTTGACCCACAGTCCTTCATATTTGGCAAGTGGAGGGATAGGTCATGATTTGTAGATTGACCCATTTTGATTTTTGAGGTCACCATTGTCAAAAGGTCAAGGTCACAGGGGCCTTGACTTCAAAAAAGCTTTTCCTCCCAATAACTTAAGATGTTCCTTTTTGACCCACAGTCTTCATATTTAGCATTGGAGGCAATTTCATGATTAGAAGATGACCCTATTGACTTTGAGGTCACCCGAGGTCAAAAAGGTCAAGGTCAACAGGGGCCTTGACTTTCAAAAAGCTTGCCCAACCTTATAACTTAAGATTCCTTTGACCCACAGTCTTCATATTTGGCATGGAAGTTTTAGTCAATGATAAGTAGATGACCCTTATTGATTTTTTGAGGTCACCAGGTCAAGAGAGGTCAAAGTCACAGGAACTTTTACTTCAACAAAAGTTTGTTTTGCCCAATAG